>NC_133661.1:20369046-20456546 GCF_037893015.1 Macrotis lagotis
CCCCGAGCTGCCCCCGAGCTGCCCCCCAGCTGTCCCCCGAGCTGCCCCCCGAGCTGCCCCCAGAGCTGCCCCCCGAGCTGCCCCAGAGCTGCCCCCGAGCTGCCCCCCGAGCTGCCCGCGAGCTGCCCCTCGGGCTGCCCCCCGGGCTGCCCGCGCCCCCTCCCGGCCGTGTGACCTTGGCCCAGTCTGTGGAGCCGCGGGGCGGGGGACGCCTGGGCCGGGCCGGGGCCGGGGCCGGGGCCGGGCGGGGGTCTGGGCTCGGGGCCGGGCCGGGCCGGGCGGGGGTCTGGGCTCGGGCGGGGGTCTGGGCTGGGGGCCGGGCCGGGCGGGGGTCTGGTCTGGGGGCCGGGGCCGGGCCGGGGCTCGGGCCGGGGTCTGGGCTGGGGCCGGGCCGGGCGGGGGTCTGGGCTGGGGGCCGGGGCCGGGCTGGGGGCGGGGGTCTGGGCTGGGGGCCGGGCCGGGCCGGGTGGGGCTGGGCTGGGGGCCGGGCCGGGCGGGGGTCTGGGCTGGGGGCCGGGGCCGGGCCGGGCTGGGGGCGGGGGTCTGGGCCGGGGCCGGGCCGGGGCTCGGGCCGGGTCCGGGCTGGGGCTGGGCCTGGCCGGGCCCGGGCCGCCGCGCTCCTTCAGCACCTCGGACAGAGCCGCGGCGGGCCGGCCGGGCGGCGCCTCCTGCCACGGGGCGCTGCTGCTGCTGCTGCGGCCGGGCCGGGCCGGGACGCGGCTCCAAACTTTGTGGTAGCTCCCGGCCCGGCGGCACCGGGCACCGGGGCACAGCGGGCCAGCGCGGCTTGGCTCCCGCACATGGGTGCCCGTGGCGGGGCTCGCGCGGGCTGGGCACCTGCTCCTCCCCGCGGCCGCGCCGCACCAGGCTGTCCGGCTTCGCCCCGAGGCGCGGCCCGGGGGGCGGCCGTGCCCTCTGTGAGGCCGGGCATGAGAGGGGGAATCTGGGCACTGGAGACGCAGATGAGGCTCCCGGGTGCTTGGCGCCCTGACCCGGCGCTTAGAGCCCAGCACCCGAAGGACATAACCCACTGATTCGGCTGCCAAGCCACGCTGTTTTCCAGACATTTCAGGAGAGATTGGGGGGCACGAAGCCCTGCTTCCATGCCCAGGTGCAGAGTGATGCTCCTCTGTTCTGAACGACAGACGTATTGTTTTGATGAGTTGGGGAGGGTTGTTTACAGACCGTGCAGCCTTTTCTGAACAGACAAATCATACAAAATGTAGTGCTTTTAGGCATCCCTAAACGACTCCTAGTCGTTACATACTTCTAATGGAGCCAAAATAGACTAATGAAGCCACCTTCAGTTTTATTAAAAAAAAATAGCTATTAACCTGTCTGTCCAAAGAATTGACCTATTTGGACACTAGAATGAAGAAATAGCCCTTGCAGAAAGTTTACTTGGAGATAACCAGCTTTCTCTTGTGATGATGCTTTACAAAGGAATGCTGAGGAAATTAAACCAATATTATCTGTAGTATTAAAAAAAACCCCAATGCATTTTAAATGGCAAAAATGTCTGTTGAATGATTAAATACCCCATGTTAAAGCAGTTTTTATGCTAGTACATTTTGAATAGGAAGTATTTAAGATTTCAGTTTTCCAACTATCTGCACTTTTCTCAGTTTTAATTCTCGCCCTCTTTTTCTAAGCTATAAATCTTTCATTTAGAAAGGACTAGAACACACAGGTATTCCAAGCGTCTTTTTAATGGGTGAAATTTGCTACCAAATATGTTTATAGGTTATATGCAGCAAAAGAACATGGATTGCTTTGTCTTTCACATCATCACTTTTCCTTTTCTTCAATCACTCTGTTACTGTTCCCACTCTTTTGCTCCATTAATCTGGTCACACTCAACTACTCACACTGTGAAAGCAAAGCAAAGATTTTTTAAAAAAAATACTCATTAGACCTTGAACAAAATATCTGAGGAATAAAATAAGTGCAGTTTAACTGCTATGTTGACCTTTCTTTGCACTCTTTTTACTCCTATAGATATTATCCAGTGTTTTATATACTACTGCCCATCCACAGCAGCCATAGTTTTCTGTGTCTCTGTGTCTTATGCTGTCCTTTCTCTTGTTTCTTGTTTACATCATCTTTTTTTCATTGCATACTATAGATTATTC
The DNA here is from genome assembly GCF_037893015.1 of Macrotis lagotis. NCBI lineage: Eukaryota > Metazoa > Chordata > Mammalia > Peramelemorphia > Peramelidae > Macrotis > Macrotis lagotis. The sequence continues at coordinate 20,371,179 of NC_133661.1, forward strand.
TAGAAATTCCTAGTAGGGATTTAGGATGGTTCCACTTCTTACATTTTTCTCAATTTCTTATTTTTAGTATTCTGTAAGATGAGAATATCATGTTTAGGTGGTACCCCACTTGAAAATGTCTTTCTTTGAGCAAAATCATCATTTCATATCAGTCCTAGAGCCAACATGTTTCTAGTATGATGGATTTTCTTTCTAAGTCTTTCTGGCAATTTCATAAAGACAAAGTTGAGGTCAAAAGTTCTCCACCTTTGTGTGTCATGGATCCTTGGGCAGTCTGTTGAACTCTGTGCACCCTTATCAGAATAAAGTTTTGAAATGCATAAAACAAAATAATATGATTGCAAATTATATTGAAACCCAATCATAAAAATGTTTTTAAGTTCTCAGACCCCATTTTAAGAACTCCTGGTCTAAGTAGACTTGGTAGGAAGCTACCACCAGGGTTACTAATAATAGATCTGCTATATCTCCCCCTTTAAGGGGAACATGGCTGTTTACTCATATCTGCTGAAGACAGAGGTTTCTAGAGACTTAAAATGTGTATTCCTTTTCAGATTATATACATGAGAGATTTAAATTCTGTTCCTTTGAACAGAAATAAAGATAATCCACATCTGGAGGCATCAATAAAATGGAACCTACTTCTAATTCATTTCCTCCTTGTGGTAGACATTTACTTCCCAATGATGGGACAGAGAAATGTATATTTTTTAATCCTTTTATCATATATGTATACAATTTCACTGTCATTTCTCCTTCCATAAATGAAGTAATTTTATCTCTCTCTCTTTTTTTGCTGGAATCCAAGCTCTTTGTTTTCTTGTTAAACCGATTAGAAAGAAAACACAAAATTAATTTGTAACAGGATTGAAAAACTACATGCTATCTCCTCCAGCACCAGACTTTCTGGGAGGTTTTAATTCTACAGCCAGGCCTTTTTTTGTTTGTTTGTATAGGTCTACTTCATCCTAAGGGTGAAAGATTAAGATGCTAGCCAGCATTTTAAATGAATTATGTAGCCTGAAGCTGGTTGGGATTTTTTTTTCTTTCTTTGTTTCTAAAGGAATGAATTCATGGTGTGGAGGGGAATTTTTTAAATGATATTCTAGCCTTTAAACTTAGCAAGAATGAATAGCCATTCGATTTGGTGTGATTTCCCTCATTATTGGGGTTTCCTATTCCATGATGATTTACAAGAAAATGATTTAGTATAGATTGACAAAACTGTAAATTTTAAAATCTAAGAGATGTATAAATGATAGAATACTGTTAAACGCAGAATATAATATAGCTCCATTCATGAGGATCAAATGAGATAAAATATGCGAAATACATTGCAGATTTAAAGTGCTATGTGAATATTGGCAATTATCATTAACTTTTCTGAACCAGTGAACTATTTGTTCTACCTTCATGTTTGTTAGAAGTAATCTCCATTAAAAGAATTAGATGACAGACCAAAAACAATTGCCACTAATTTGGAAAAATTCATTTTTCATGTATCTTAAGATGAACTATTTCTCTTGTATTGGCAGTTTGTTCTTTTCTATTTCTTCTACCTATTGTGGTTAGTTTAGATAAATTAGTTGTATCGTTTCACATGAACATCCTTACATACTTAAGTGGATCTAACATGAGAAAGAACAATGCCTTCAAACAATTTATTTTCTCCTAAAAACTTCTAATTAAGTATACTATCAAATAAAAGTAGCATGGAATAGAGAATAAAAGGTTTTCCTTGTAATCAGATTGACCTGGGTTCAAATCCAGTCTTTGCACATAATGATTATATGAACTAGAATAAGTTGATTTTAACCATTCTGAGCTCCCCAGCAACTCTCTAAGACTTTAACTTGCAGAACAAGTTCCCGAACGACTTTGGCAGAGGAAATGTACTGACCTCCAGATCCTTGCAGATGGGTCCATACCTAATCCTGTACCCCTAAGTCTTTCGTGACAATATCATTGTCAACTTTACTTCTAAAAGTTGTTTTCAGATTTCATTTGGACAATTGTAATGTCTTTTAAGCTATTTGCTGTTTTTTTAAATGTGAGTTCATTCCTTTAATCCTACTTTACAATTGTATTTATGGTTTATTAGCTCCTTTGACCTCTGACATCCCTTTGTTTCTTTGTTTCTGTCATGTATAAAACTGCATTGAGTTGTGATGAGGCAAAAAAGAATCTTCAGCAATGTGAGCTCATGTTAAAGCAATCTACAATCTTAGTAGGAATTTTAATTTGTTCTGAAGGTAGACCAGAAAGCTGTTTGAGCAAAACCATACTAAAGTACATGTAGTTTGTCTCCCCCCGGTGGTAGGAATGACTCATGTCATTATTAGTAACACTGATAACTTGTTCTCCAGCTAAGCTGAAGGGTCAGAGCCTCACTTCTTGTAAAATTTTAGATCCTGGAAGCCAACATGAATTTTATATCCAAGGCATGTAGATTTATTTACAGAAATATTTCCCCTAACATAAACATAGTTTCTCTCATTCTAGGCTATACTCATTATAGTTCCTTGATCTTTTATACATATATAAACACAAACATGCACAATACATATATATTAATAAAAGTATATATATATATATACACGAATATGTATGCAAATTATATGCATTACTTATATATGCATGAAGTAACTATATTTCCCATAGTCTTAAAAGAGAGAAACTAAGTTTATTATATGTGAGTATAAAGATAGACAGACAGCAGACAGACAGATACATAGATAGATCCTACTGTAGATTTATTATTCTGGTCTTTAATACCAGTAATGGATTCTCCTTTATCAGTCAATACCAATTATATTTTGATTCTCTTTCTAATTGTCCTTGTAAAGCTTTTTTTCTACTCAATTGTTTTCAATTTTACTTTCTGGAATTCCCTTTCTATCTTACGCTTATTTTTCTCTTGATTATCTAGATTTCTTTTTCCTTTTTTCCAAATTACATATATTATCATTTAGCTACAGGAAATATTTTGATTATTTGCAGGATTTATTGAACACATGCACAGCATTGTCTGCCTCTGTGTAGCTGAAGGATATGAAAGAGGGGACATTGTACTTCATTAAGTTTAGTTGAGGACACACTGCATATTCAAACGCAATCATGGATACATATAAAGAATGGTTTTATAGAACAAGAAATAAACACATGACAGCTAATTTCAGAAGTACTGAAAATATCTGGTAAAGTAAATATCTATTCAGATAGCTTCAGTCATGGAATCTGGACTAGAAGAATTGAGTTTTGAATGGATTTTGGAAGTAGTGAGGGCCATAAAGTGGGGGGTGGGGGACATGGAGAGGAAGGAGGCAGAAAATTTTAGGCAGAAGAAATGAATGTTCTAAAATAGGGGTTCTTAACATGGGATTCCTAGCCAGATTTCAGTGAGTCCATGCATTTGGATGGGAAAAAATGGCATCTTTATTTTCACTAACCTCTAATTAACTGAGATTTTGCATTTCCTTAAATAATTTAAAAATGTTATTCTGAGAAGGGGTCAGAAGGCTTCAGCAATCTGCCAGAGATGCCCATGATATGAAAATGTTTTCTTAATAACTTGGTGTTGTATGTTAAAAATACCCACGAGACATGAGGGTTCTTTTGCCTTCTTGAAATGGAGGCAAAGTGAGCAGCAGATTAGCTGTTCTGGAATGAGGAAAATCCAGAAAATGATATTTGTTAGGGCATGGAATTTGTGGGCAAAAGGATCATGGAATGCAATCTTAAATGGGTAATCATAATTTTTAAGATGGAATTAGTATGTAAATGGGTTAACTACTTGGCTCAATGGAGAGAGTACCAGACCTGTAGTCAAGAAGACCTGAGTTCAAATCTTACCTCAGACATTTACCAGCAATATGATTCTAGGCAAATCACTTAACCTTATTTGCCTCTTTTTCTTCACCTGTAAAATAAGTTGAGAAGGAAATGGCAAAACCACTCCAGTGTCTTTGCCTGGAAAACCCCAAATGAGGTCATAAAGAACCAGACACAATGAAATGACTGATCAATATAAGTGTAAAAATTATGATAACTCATCTTTTGTACAAATTTAAGGTACTTTAGAAACTACTTTTCCCACAACAGCTCTGACTTCTCTTTTGACTTCCTCCTCACATTTCCCAACTGCCAACTGGACATTTCTTTTCTTTTTTTCTTTTTGAAGATTTTATTTATTTTGAGTTTTCAATTTTTCCCCTAATCTTACTTCCCTCCCCCCACCCCCCACGGAAGGCAATTTGCCAGTCTTTACATTGCTTCCATGGTATACATTGGTCAAAATTGAATGTGATGAGAGAGAAATCATATCCTTAAGGAAGAAACATAAAGTACAAGAGATAGTAAGATCAGACAATAAGATCAGTTCTTTTTTTCTAAATTAAAGGTAATAGTCTTTGGTCTTTGTTCAAACTCCATAGTTCTTTCTCTGGATACAGATGGTATTCTCCATTGCAGACAACCCCAAATTGTCTCTGATTGTGGCGCTGATAGAATGAACAAGTCCATTAAGGTGGATCATCACCCCCATGTTGCTGTTAGGGTGTACAGTGTTTTTCTGGTTCTGCTCATCTCGCTCAGCATCAGTTCATGCAAATCCTTCCAGGCTTCCCTGAATTCCCATCCCTCCTGGTTTCTAATAGAACAATAGTGTTCCATGACATATACCACAGTTTGTTAAGTCATTCCCCAATTGAAGGACATTTACTTGATTTCCAATTCTTTACCACCACAAACAGGGCTGCTATGAATATTTTTGTACAAGTGATGTTTTTACCCTTTTTCATGATCTCTTCAGAGTATAGACCCAGTAGTGGTATTGCTTGATCAAAGGGTATGCACAATTTTGTTGCCCTTTGGGCATACCAACTAGACATTTCAAACTGGATGTCCTGTAGAGATCTTAAACTCAGCATATCCAAAATTGTGCTCATTATTTTGTCCCCTTCCCAAGCCTTTGTAAAACTGGCCCTCCTCTACCTGGCCAGACTTCTTTCCCCTCACTCAAGTGTGTCGAGATCCAGCCTTGTTAGGATCACTCAATTCAGATAGACAGCTGGGGCCATGCAGCCTGTCTTTCAGACCTAGAATTCTTTCTCTCCTCCTCAATCCAAGCTAAAGTCCTGTCTTCTGCAAGAAGTCCTTCTGAACCCCCCCCCCCCCCATTGCTAGTGCTTGTCTTCTCTATGCCATCTCTGGTTTATCATCACGTACATCATGTTTGTTCATTATGTTTTCTTCCCTCATTAGATTCTGAGCTACTTGAGATCAAGGACTTACTTTTGCTAGCATTTAATACAATGCCCAGGCATGTAGTGTGCACTTAAATGAATATTGGTGGATTGATTAACTGAACAAGGATGACAGCCACAATGAGTGAAAAATATTCCCTATGCCTAGAGAGCTTATATTCTATTGGAAGGATGTTTAATATGCAAGTAAATTAGTGCACACTTGATAATTTCAAAAAGAAATTATCTTCAGAATCATAAGGATCTCCTGGAGGGATAACTTATGTAAACAGGTTAGGGTTTATATGATAATTTGAGGAGGAAGGCTAGAATACTAACAATGATGGAAAACAAGGAGAGATTCCCATAGGAAATGGTAAATGAAATGCACTTGGATGAAGCTAAGATGTAGAGAAGGTGAGGGAAATATATTCCGGATATGGGGTTAGTATGAACAGACTCATGGAGGCAGAAGGTGCAACACCAAGTTTGGAGAATGTCAAGAAGACCAGTTGGTTCAAATGCTGAGTTTGCAAAATGTACTAATAAGTCAGTACACCTGAAAAGATAAGTTCTGGTCATCTTATGAAGGGTTTTAACTGTCCAACAGTGGAAGTTGTATTTTTTTATGAATCTTTCATGGATGAACGAGAGCCAGTTAGCTTCTTAGAGTGGGTTGTGATATAGGATGGTCAGTTGGGCAGCTTTGGATTGGAGAGAGAGAGACTGGAATCCCCCAGTCCAGTTGGGAAGCTTTTGTGATAATTCTAGCCTGAGCTAAGGTGATGAAAGAGTCAGGAGAGGCAGGGGGAATCCGATGAGGAAGGATCATGAGAAGAATGCTGACAAAACTTGGTAAATCTCTAGATATGGAGAGTAAGGCAGCATCAGGATGGAATGATACCATTGGGAGTGTAAACTTGACTGGAAGCATCTGGTTATCCCGAAAAGAAACAATAACTGATATCATAAGTTCTGTTTTGGAAATGATGTGGTTGACATCTGTTGACAGGACTTTGGTAGGAAATGATATGGTAGGACATTTTGTTGGAGATATTCAATAGGCAGTTGAGGATGGGGGGAATAAGAGCTCAGATGAGAAAGTAGGATTCTTGTTAGTCATTTTTACAACAGTGAAGATAACTTGTGAAATTGTGAAAAAGAAAATTGTGAAAATAAAGAATGTGGCGGGAAAAAATAGAAGGCACAAGAAGAACCTTGAGAGAAACTCATTTTTAGGGGACAGAAAAAAATGGTCGATCTTGCAAAGGAGATAAAAAATGAGTGATTAAATAAGCAGGAGGGGAACCAGTAAAAAGCAAGGACATTAAATCCAGGGAGGAGAGAATAGTTGAGGGGGGGGGGGTCCATCAGTGTGAGATGTTGCAGAGATGTCAAGAAAGATGAGGAATCAAAAAAAGATCATCTTACTAAGCAACAGATAAATTATGACCTTGGAAAGAGCAGTTTCTTTTGATTGATGAGATGGAAAACCATATTAGAAAGGGTTGGAAAATGAGAATTTAGAAGATGTAGAGAGAGACATCTGAATGTAAAGGGGAGGATTGCTGAATCATTCAACAAACACTTATTAAGTTCTTTCTATGTGCCAAGCACACTGCATACAGAAAAATGGAAGATAACCCTCTATAGCAGTTGGGACCAGGAAAGTTCTCCCACAGAAAGTGGAATTTGAAATGTCTTCAAGGAAGTCAAGGAGTCCAAGAAGTGTGGGTAAAGGGGGAAAGAGTGGAGGAGAGTCAGTGCAAAGGCCTAGGGAGAGGGGAAATGTAATGTTGTGTGTGACAAAGGGAAAGTTCAGTCAGTATAGCTGGATTTTAGAATATAAGATGTAAGGGCATCAGAAAGGTAGGCAGAGGCTAAGACTCAAAAACTTCTCTTTTCAAAAGGATTGAACATTTGATCCGGTAGGTAATCATCATTGGGATTTGAAAAGATGATGTGGTCAGATTTATATTATAGGAAGTTCATTTTGGCAACTAAGTGGAGAGTGAAATTGGTGTGGGGAAGGAGTGGAATTGAATTATGAGGACCAAGAAGAGTGCTACCTGCCATCAGGACAGGTGATGAGGTCAGATAGCTAAAGAAGTTGGTTTGGTCAAGTGGAGATTTATAAGGATTTTCACCAAGTAATCTAAATAAAACTTTTTACACCTTTCCCCTCATTTTAAATTTAGTTGAGTATGTGTCTTGACCCCACCCCCCATCATAGTAAACATCTTGGAGAAGAGGGACTTTCAGTTTTCATGTTGGTCTTCTCAGTGTCTATATAATACCAATCTACAAAGAATTAATATTGTGGATAATGGAAAGGAATATAATGGGGGTGAGTAGTAGGATGTGACACTTCCCTGGTGAAGAATTGTATAGAAGTATAAAGAACCTTGTCGGAAAAATATTATGAGCAGAAAAGGAGGTGACCTTGTCCTGTAGTCAGAGCAAAGGAAAAAAATCAATGAACAACCTGTGTGTTCTGCTGGGATCCATGAAATGTTGAGAAGAATGTTGAAGACACGTTGGTGGAGCATCCATAGAGTATTTATGGAGAATCATGGGCAAAGAGTCATATCAGATAAGTTTGGGATAATTTGTGACATGTAGGTGAAAAGAATTATACCTCAAAATGTGACATGTTGATGAATGAAAAGCGTTTATTGATACTTACTGATGTGCCAAACCCTGAGATACAAATTTAGAAGTGAACACAGATCAGTCACAGATCCGGAGAAGTGTCCCCAGGTTTGGGCCTAGTGTCTTACACAAAATAGATGCCTGTTAAGTTGAAGTTAAAAGACTTCTTAGGCCAGAGGGTCTTCAACTCTTTTGTATTCTGGTCCCCTTAGCAGTCTGGTGAAACCTATTGACTTCTCAATCATATTTTTAAATGAATAAAATCATATTTACCTAATTAGTTAGGACTGATTATAAAGGAAATCAATTTAACAATTTTCAAAAGGTTTTTTAAAAATGTTTCCAGACTACAGGTTAAGAACATCTACCTTAACCATTTGCCATTATTCTGTTTCTCTACTCTCCCTTCATTTCACCATATTATGCTTATTCTATAATATTCCTGAATTGTCCGGGACAGTATAATAAACATATGGATCTATTAAGCAGGGAGACAGAGGAACCTAGGACAGTAGAGACAAGATCAGTGAAAGAGGAAAGGGAAAGGATAGACATTGCCATCTGAATGCCCTCTTCACTCCTCCTTCCCCCAGCACCCTTCATGAAGGTATTCGCATTCTTCTACCATGCCCAAACACCCAACGGTCATATAGATATATGCATGTGTTTCTGTATGTGTGCAGCAGCCAGGTGGTATGATGGCTAGAGGGCTGGACCTGGAGTCAGGAGCAAGTCACCCAACCGGCCTGCCTCAGTTTCCTCTTCTGTAAAATGGGGCTAACAACAGCCCTACCTCCTGGGATTGTGTGAAGATCATCATTTTAAAGTGTTTGGCCCCTGCCTGGCCCATAGTAAGTACCATATAAGCATTAGCATGTGTTTATGTATAAAACATACAGAGCTCACTGACTCTTCTGATACCCCGTTTTCCTGGTTCCCATTGTCTCAGGAACCGCTTATATGTGTGAGACCTAACTGCCCATGCATGTTTGCCATTTACCTGCAGAGAGGAGACTGGGGGGCTCTGAACCGGTGGAGTTTCTTCCCTAGAGAGAAGGTAAATGGCAGAGAGAAGTAGATGTTTAGTAGCCATTCAGACTAGAAATGGCCCAAATCCTTTTAGATTCTGTGGTCCTCACTAGGGGAGGAGGAGAGAACTAGTCCACCTGCTGAAGAGGGAGGGAGGGAGGGTGGGACCTCAGATGGCCTCTGCACTGGACCAGGGTCAGCTTTCTTTTTTCTTGGCCCTTAACATGGTGCCCAGTAAGTGCCTTTATAATAAGTGCCTATTGACTGACTGAATACACATTCAGTAAATAAAGGATCTGGTCATTCTGGAGAAAGAGAATTAACCTGGTCCTTTTTCTGATAGGAAAGGGATGGATTTGAAGTTTTCTTTGTGTGTACATTACTTGTTCTAGTGTTTGTAAAAATGGAAGTGACAGAATCCAATGGTAGCCTGAAATGCTTCCAGGCCCCCTTCAGATACAGTTCATTAAAGGGGGAGGTCTTAGAGGCTTGTGCAAGGACTTTTACTTTCACTTCTCTGAAAGATAGGTGAATAATGGTTTGCCCCATTTTCCCCAGATCTTGGTGATTGTGGCATCTTGCCAGAGTAATCCTATTCCACAGTTAAAAGATCCATGGGAAAAAGGAAATTGCCCTTCAGATGTCACATGATAAATTTGCAGTTTTATAACATAATCTTGTGTACTATAATTTTATGTGTTTATGCATCATGAGACAATGTAGCACAGTGAAGAGAGAGAGGACCTTGAAGCCACAAGGGCATTGGTTTCAAGTAGTCATCTTAACATGGACTGATGGCAGGACCCTGTGGGGCTGTTGCATCTTGTGCTCCCTATAGGAGGAGAGGGAGTTTCCTCTTGAGAGAGTCCTTAAGCCAGTATAATCTCTGGCCTAGGCCAGCCCCTGTCTCTAGCCATACCCCCCACCCTAAACTCTAGGGGATAACATATATCTATTGAGTGAGAACTTCTCAATTTGGTTGCCTCTGTGATCAAGATGATTTAAAGATGATGTTCACTGGCTTTGATAGAGGAAATAAGATTATATGAAATATGGTTCTTTGCAACAAACTTTTTGATGAAATTTGTTTTTCTGCAGCATCCAAGGCTCCAAGTGAAGCAAAATTACAGAATTTGGGGAAACAAAATAGATAGCCCGGTCTAGGGTAGCCATCAGACAGATAGGTGGTCATTTCAGATTAGGGTATTATGTCAGACAAGCCCATAAGGCAAAGAAACCTCAAAACTGTGACCATAAGAACAGTACAGTGAATTGTTTTCTATGTTGCTTCTGGGAAGCATGTTAAATACAGAATTTTCAATTTTAACGTGTAAAGAATCTATATCGTTTCCCCTTATTAGCAGCACAGCTCCTGGAATTCAAAACAAAAATTAAGGAAAAAACAAAGCTTCAACAAGTTTAGGTTGAGGATTTTTTTTATTGCATGCAATTATATACTGCCAGAGGTTTTCTTTAACCTTGAAACTATTTTACATGTTTAATGAAGCAAATATTTGTTTGCTAATGCCTCAACTCAGCCAGATTCTTTTTAATAGTTCACCCTGTCCTTGAATAATCTTGCTCTGTTTATGCTAGTCACATTTTTATGTGAATGTTTTTTTAAATGATTGTTGTTTTAAGTATTTTTTCTAACTATATTGAGACTCTGGAATTAGGACTTTTATAATGTATTTTTTATGATGCTGTCAGTTAAATAAGCCAACTCCCCTAGGGTCTGACATAAACATCATATATATTTATATGTGTATGTATTTGTATTTTTAATGAGAAAAGAGAAAAATGTTTTTAAATCTCATGCCTGAGAAGCAGGAGCTCTGAAATTTCCATCTAATGTTCTTCTAAGGAATATTTTCCTTATAAAAATTCTAGAAGCTTTAGGTTGAAATATTAGTAAATGTTTGAACTATTATCTAGCAACATTTCTCCACTTTATTTTGCATTATGATATAGTTTTAAATAAGATTTTTTCACATTATTTTGACCCTTTAAGCATTCAGCTCATTCTACTGTCTAATATTTTGAGGAAAATTTGTATTTGTAATTTAGCTTTCGGTTTGTGCACATCTTCCAAAAAGTCCTTTCCCTCCTCTGCCTTCTTCCCCAGTGCATTAGGCCCTAGAAGAACATGTTCACAAACCGTAAGTCCTCGGAGGTCCTTGAGCCACAAAGACATTAAATTGGGGTCCAGCCGGTGGGATCATCCACTACATCCCAAGCCATCATCAGTTGCCTTGACTTCTGTCTTGCCTCTGGACTCCAGTGACTCTGGAAGACAAAGTGAGGCAGACAGCTTCTATTAATTCTGCCTCACTTAAATCCAGTTAATGCATGAATCAAAAGATATGATCTGTACCTTTGTTACCTATCTCAAAGGCCTATGCCAATGGGTGAGTGATGAAGCAGTGGGTGCAGATACCCTGGGAGCTGTAGTTATATATGGTGTAGCCACAAGGGCATCTTCTCCCTGGACTGAAGCAGTGATGGGATTGGAGTCTGGGCAAAAGAAAAGGATGTACAAAACCCTCTGCAAAGATGATCCACTTGGGTTTTGAGGAAGGTTGCCCACACTTATGACTACTCAAAATATAGTAAACCTCCTGGAAGACAACTTAGCAAGTGTCACAACCAAGTCACTGCCCTGGGTGAAACAAGGCTGGCAAAGGAAGGCCAGCTGCTTAAACCATAGCTGGGCACATGGCCACAGTGAAGGGGGAGCCCCAAGAAGTTTGGGTGGGGTCTACAATCAAAACTAATCTAGTTGAGGTCTACAATCAAAACTAATCTAGTTGACACATTTGTTTTCCTTCCAAAAGAAGAAGATGACAGACACTTGACAATACAACAGAAAGCACCCCCCCACCACCATCATTGGTGCATTGTGCCCTTGCAGTGACAAACCCTGAAGAGGTCAAAGAAAAACATTAGGAAGACTTGGGGACCCTCAGCATCAATGTGCCAAAAGAGGGCAAGCTTAGAATTCTGGGAGACATTAGTGCTAGAGTAGGCAGAGACTGGTGGACAAGGCAGGGAGTCCTTGCAGGAATGGAGTTGTCAACAGCTACAGCAGTGGTCCCTTGAATGCAGTAAAGCTTGGAAAATGTACCTTCACATTATATTATTTATATTTCATAGATTTTATTCTTGTAAGAAGAAGAGATCAGATGGTAGAGTGACCAAATAGACTTAGCCTCTCCACAAAAGCAGCAGCCCTAGGGCAAGATGACCATTAGACAGCATCAACACATTAGCAGACTTCTCTGGGTCACAACTATTTATTGCTCACTTAGAGGGAAAGCTGAGTGACAGGGGAGCAGAAAAGGTGTAGGTCAGGACACTCTCCAACCTCAAGGGGTTTGACAGAGATGATGGGGAAATTCAGAAACTGCTAAATTTAAAAAAAAAATCAAGACCTCTATGGGGATTACCAGCAGGTTACTTTGCCCCTCTCTAAAAAAGTCATTGCTGACCAGATTCTTGCTGGAGTCTCCCTTAAAAGGCTGATCTTTCACCTGGAAGATGGTCATCGGCCTGAAAGGCAATGTGCCCTTAAAGGGCTGGGGAATCCGCTCCAGAGAAATGTCAGGGGCAGAATAGAGGTCTGGACACCATGATTGTCATCTTGATACTGCCAGTCATGAGGGCTGGAGGGAAGTGATGTCAGAAGTTCATCAGTATTGTATGCTAGTTTCCTGATGCCAGTTCTGTCCCTTGACCACAACTTGATGGCATTTTGGTTCTTGGAGAAGGAAGGACAACTACCAACCAAGTACACTTGGAAAAAATTCACTCACAGACAGTGACTACACAGGTGCTTTTCTTTCTGTAAATATATTTCAATAGAATCGACTCAGAAAAACCTCTCTTAATAGAATAGAATCCAGAAATTGTCCTCTGGATCTGCTGCTCATCAGCAGGGAACAACTAGAAGTAAAAGTGGACAGAGAAGAAAAGGTCTGACATGCATCCTAGATTTGGGGAAGCAGATTTCAAAGAACTCAGAGCAAAGTTAGGTATATTCTCATGGAATAACATGCTTCAGGTAAAATCAACCTAAGAACGAGAGAGGCTCAAGAATGAAATTCTGAAGGCATGAAGGGCAAGAATTATAATGAGGAAAGCTGGTATTTTTCTCCACAGAAACCAATGTGGATACCTAGGAAACTTCTTAATCAACTTGGACATTTAAATAGAATTATACAGAAGCTAGAACCAGGGTAGGGTAGTAGGAAATGAATGTAAGAGAATGGTAGAGTCTGGTAAAACCCAGAGTGAAATAAGACTTCAGCTGAGAATAGTTCAAAATGGTGTTGCTTCTTTTTTGCTTAACCGTGTTGGGAGAAAAAAGAAGGATCCATAAGGGGGAGGCCTTTGTTGGGAGGGACAATGACAAATGTCAACAGAACCTCTTAGTTCTTTTTGGTTTGTTTATGTTTTTTCTATAAAGTAGAAGAATTTGCTTGCTGGCACTGACAGCATAGAGTTGACCAACAGAGCAATACCCAAGCTAAGTAAAAATTAGTAAATAGGTTCCTAGTGGCCCTTGATGAATAAAAGGCAGCTGACCCAGATGAATTACATCCTCAGGTCCTTAAAAAGTTGACAGATGTGACTGTTTAAACACCTAAAGTGATTTAGAAGATCATGGGAAATGGGAGAAGTGTCTCAAGGGTGGGAAGGTGCAAACATCTGAGTTTTCTAAAAAGACAAAAGAACAGAGCCTGAAAACACAAGGCCAATATGTTTGACTTAAAATTCTTGGGAAATTCTAGAACCAGTCATGAAGGAAATTGTTGGGGATCATTGAGACAGAGAAGTGATGATAGGACAGGTGATGGCAAAGTCACCTCATGTTCATTATTTTTAAATAGAGAATAAGAATATTAGGGATGATGATAATGTAAACAAATAGCATTTATGCCATGTGTACTGTGGGCATTTTACAAACTATTGTTTCAAATATGATCTCCTTTGATTTTCACAATCATGGAAGGAATGTTCTACTCTTTAATCCCCATTTCACAGTTTGAGAAGACTGGGACAGACACAGGTTAAGTGACTTGCTTAGAGTCATAACTAATAAGTATCTGTAGCTGGATTTGAACTCAAGTCTTCCTAACTCTTGGCCCAGCACTCTGTCAACTCTGCCTCTTGGTTTACTCCTTTTTACTGCACACTCTTCAGGAGTCTTGAGCTCCTTTGCCTTTTATCTGTTTATACTCACTGGTTTTGTGTATCCAGGTTGTCTCCTTGGCTGGATTTGGACACCTTGATGGACTTTACAGCTTTAGAGTTCAGGCCTAGCTCCAAAGGAAGTCAGAAAGTGCATCAGTGGTGAGGCTATATAACTGCTCACTGGATATAAGTGAAAAACAGGAGCCTTCAGACTGTTAGCACTCAGTTACTAAGTAAACTACTGCAAAATAGACTCTAGAGACTTAACAGGTACAAATCATTAAAAACTGAATGGCATTAACATTCAGAAGATAGTGTCACAGGTCACCCTAAGACCCTGTCCTCCTCTAATGAACTCAAAGGGAATATCCTTTTCTGCAACTTTCTTGTGATATGGTGTAATATAGAAGGACCAGTCATTGAGGTGGAAGAAGAATCCTGAAGAGTGGTGGCCACCTCTGGCTCTATAGGGTAGACTTCTAACTTGTCTAGTTACCCTGGTAAGAAGGCTTCTCCAGTTGTCCAGTTTCTCTCTGGACCAAAACCACTCTGAATATTTTATATTCAGATGATTGTAAGTGTAGTGGTAGCAAAAAATTTACTTTTGTGACAAAAATGAGTAAAGTGTACATGTGGATCTTTACTCTTCTAGTGTCTGACATGTTTTTCTCTGTCTTTCATGTTTTCCCACTAGTTCTGAATGAAGACAAGTCTTGAAGCATTATTCCAATAACAATTTACCAGACATGAAGCATTATCCCAATAACAATTTACCAGAATTGACTCTTTTTAAATAGTTTTTTTTACAAGGCAATGGGGTTAAGTGATTTGCTGAAGGTCACACAGCGAGATAATTATTAAGTGTCTGAGGCTGGATTTGAACTTAGGTCCTCCTGACTCCAAGACCGGTGCTTTATCCACTGAGCCACCTTGTTGCCCCCAGAGCTGACTCTTTATGGAGAGGGAGTATTGTGTGATAACTTGCCAGGTCTTCATGGCCACAGTCTGCCTAGTGTCTTCATAAGGGATGTCTCTAGGGACTGGACTTTCAAATTGGTAGTGTTCGGTCATTTCAGTTATGAAAACCCATTTGGGTTTGCAGTTTGCCATCTCCTTCTCCATCTCATTTTATAGATGAGAAAACCAAGGAAACAAAGTTAAGTGACTTGCCCAGGGTTACACTGCTAGTTAGTATCTGAGGTCAGATTTGAACTCGTTTTCTTGATTCCAGGCCCAGTACTCTATCCATTGCATCACTTAGCTACTTCACCACTTCTGGCCTAGCTGTTCCTTGACTAGCCATGCCCCATCCTTCCTTGTTTCTCACCCCTCTCCCTCCTTTCTACCTCTATCTCCGGGAAATTATTAAATCCATGCTACAATTCCTGGAAAAGATATGTCAATAAATTGTTCTAATGGCTCTAGTCACAATCCCTTTAAGCTCCTGGAGGACAGGGAGATTTAGATTTTTCTCTTTCGCATTAACATCATAGTACTAGCTACTTTTAAATACTTATTTTGAGTCTTCATTCCTATGCCACTTTTGCAGCCTAACAATTTTTTATTAAAGAATAAGGTATGATATTGATAATTCATATGAGGTCTACAACTCCTTAAACTCAACCGAGACAAATGGTGAGCCCTGGTCATAAATGACAATGTTTGGAAATTGTGAGTTATAAATTATTGACAGTTTTGATGATCATAAAGATGTTTGAGAAGGAGCTAGAAGCCCTTCAAGCAATTTTGAGGAATGAAGAAAGTCCAATAACTCTGAAAAATCAATATACATTCTTGATCAAAGCTTCTTGGTCATTTACCATGGAAAAATGGATCCCTTGGGTTAGTTTTGTTTTATTTTCTTAGAACATTTCCAAAATTAGAAACATCACAAGGTCATCACACATAGGTTCTAGTTAAGATTTTCATGAGACTAATTTCTAAGTATACAATATTTGTCAGCAAAATAATAGGCTGTGATACCTGATCTTGTGCTTTCTGGATAGCAGCATGATTTTCCCTCAAAAAATTATTGGTTAAGACCAGATTCTCATGTTCATGAGTTCAGAAGTGGTGAAGCAGTTAAGTGATGCAATGGATAGAGTACTTCAGTTCTGTTGGCTAACTCCTTTATGTCTAATTCAAGACACAAACTTATATGTGAGATTGGATGGCCCTGAAGCTGGGAGGAGGAGGATCTTTGGAGGTTGTGGGTCTTTCTGCCCCTCTGCCAAAGCATCATCCAGACTCCCGGTGGCAGGTGCTTCAGGTTCCAGCCATCCTCATGGATCTTATAAGTGCAGGCAGACGTCAGCTCCTAAGCATGAAACCCAGGCTTCCAGGATTGAGTCCCTTTCTGCATCAACCAGCGATCACTGCTGGCTTTGTAATGATAGGCTGAAGCCTTTGTGTGGACCTTGTGGGTTCCCAGATTA
This sequence comes from Macrotis lagotis, assembly GCF_037893015.1. Classification (NCBI taxonomy): domain Eukaryota; kingdom Metazoa; phylum Chordata; class Mammalia; order Peramelemorphia; family Peramelidae; genus Macrotis; species Macrotis lagotis. Next base: position 20,387,731 of record NC_133661.1, read on the forward strand.
CCAGTGGGGGGGTGTCCTGTCTAGAAGTATCTTCCAAATGGATAGAACTATCTTCTAAAGACAACTTTGTTCTTTGACTAGTAAGTATTTGGTGTCTTAGTGTCTTCTGGAATTCTGTGGTAAGTAGAAGTGGGGGGTCATCATGAAGAACTATCAGATTCAGAAGTGAACAACATTTGAAATTATAGAATGAGATTTTGTGCTAATTAGAGTCTAAGATCAAGAATGACTCCCTGCCTTCTGGACCCCTCAATAAGTGATGATGTATGTTAAAAGAGGGAGGAAAACCATGATAGAAAGTGAGTAGTCCAAATTTGTGTGGTATATGTTTTGTAAAAGATAAATATTAGATTTGCAAAAACATTATATATAGATAATAATAGTAATCTTTTTTCTTTTTTCCAGTTTTTAAAAAAAATTGGTTTATTTATTTATTTTATATTATTACAATAATTTTGTTATAAGAATAAACATAAACCCCCCTCCCCCCCAAGAAGATGAGAAACCTCAAGAATAATGAGAGAGAGAAAAAAATGTACATCACTCTGTGTTCAGATTCCAATGGCTCTGTCTCTGGGGTTCATTGCCTTCTTTATCATAAGTCCACTGGAGAAGTTGCTTCAATATTTTCCCCACAGTTGCTATTACTGGCTATATTTCCCTTCACTCTATTACTCCCCACTCTCATTTATTCTGTCCTCTCTCTCTCCTTTCATCCTGTCCCTGCCCAAAAGTGTTGTATCTGAGTGCAGCTTTTAGTATCTTCTCTTTGACTTGGGAGTTTTGGAATTTGGCTGTAATATTCCTGAAAGTTTTTGTTTTGGGATCTCTTTCAGAAGGTGACCAGTGAATTCCCTCAATTTATATTTTATTCCCTGCTTCTAGGATCTCAGGGCAATTTTACTTTATTATTTCTTGAAAAATGAAGTCTAGGCTCTTTTCCTGGTCATGACTTTCAGGTAGCCCAATAATTTTTAAATTATTTCTTCTGGATCTGTTTTCAAGGTCGGTTGTTTTTCCAATGAGATATTTCACATTTTCTAATCATTTTTGGTTTCTTTGGAAGAGTTTTATTTCTTCCTGAGTTCTTACAAAGTCTTCAGCTTCCTTTAGTTTCATTCTTCATTTGAAGGAGTTTCCAGCTGGCCAATTCTGCTTTTTAAGGCATTCTTCTCCTCATTTGCCTTTTGTTTTGCCTTTTCCATTTGGCCTAAGCTGATTCTTAACGTATTATCTTCTTCAGTATTTTTGTGTTTCTTTCACCAAGCTGCTGATTTGGTTTTCATGATTTTTCTGCATTGCTCTCATTTCTCCTCTCAATTTTTCCTCCACCTCCCTTAATTGTTTTTTAAAGTCTTTTTTGAGCTCACCCATAATCGGAGCCAATTTTCTATTTCTCTTGGAGGTTTTTGGATATGGAAGCTTCGATTTTGTCATCATCTGAGTTTGTATTTTGATCTTCCATGGGAAAAAAGTAATTTTCTATGGTCAGATTTTTTTTCTGTTGTTTATTCATTTCCTTGGCCCAAGAATAATTTACTGCACTTCCAAGGCTTTGGGGAGTTTAGGGGACACCCAATGGGACCTTTATTCTTCCAAGGTCTTATGCTTTCTTGCCTATGCTTTGATATACAGATGACCACAGGCACTCCCCTCTGCCATAGAGCCTTTAGGAGGGTCCCTACTTGACTATCTTGCTTTTGAAACCCAAACTGCAACCTGGATCTAAATGTGGGCAAACAACAGAGTCCTGTCCCAGGGAAAGCAGAGAAATTTCTGCAGTCTCTCTGACCCCCTTACCATCTGTGGTGCAGGCTGGTTCCCCCTGATTCTTGATTCTCGCTGCAGGTTCTGCCTCCAGTGCTCCTCATCCCACATTCATTCTGGTGTAGTAGAGTTCTCTCACTGCCCCTTCAAGCTGTTCCCAGTGATCCCTGGGCTGGGCTGGGCTGGGCTGCATTGTGCTGCGGCCAGGGCTTTTTTCCAACTCCCAGTCCTAGTGAAACACATCTTTCTCATGGAATTTCTAAATTATCTTGGACTGGGAAATGCATCACACAGTCTTCCTATGGATTCTGTCCCTCTAAATTTTGACTAGAGTCATAATTTGATGACTTTTGGAGTTTTGGGGGGAAGGAGTTTCCAGGAAATGCTGCCTTCACACTGACATCTTAATAATAGCATTCTTGATGGAAATAGACATGAAATAGAGGCTAAAAACTATGGCAAATTTAGAAATCATACTAAAAAAATAGAGACCTCACCTTTCTGACAAAGGTCCATAGAGTCAAAGCTATGATTTTTCCAGTAGTAATATAGGACTATGAGAGTTGGACAGTAATGAAAGCTGAGTATCAAAGGATTGATGTTCTCAAATTGTGGTGCAGAAAAGACTTTGAGAGTCCCTTGGACAGTAAGGAGATCAAATCACTCAATACTTAAAAATATTAATTCAGGTTATTCACTGGAAGGTCAAATTCTGAAACTGAAGCTTAAATACTTTGGGCACATGAGGAGTAGACAGGACATTGGAAAAATCAAGATGTTGGGAAAGATTGAAAGCAAAAGGTAAAGGGGATGGCAGAAGAGGAGTTGGATAGAGTGTCATGGAAACCATGAATAGGGCACATAGAAGGATCTGGAATGCTGTTGTCCATGGAGTTGTCCAACCAAGAGTTGGCTATGACTGAACAACTAAATAAACAAGAAACACAAGGACAGTAATGGAATTTGTGGCTTCATATTTTATTATTCTTTTCATTGGAATCTCTGAAGAACCTCTTAAAGACTTTTTTCTAAGGTCTTGAAAAATGTTTCATTTTTGTCTTCATACCTCTGGTGCTTAGCATAGTAGGTGCTTTAAAACATTTGTTAAATTTCATTTTATTTTGAGTAACAAATTCAATGTCTGCCATATTCCTTCTATGGTCAACACATCAACACAATGGGACATAATTCCTGAACCATGCAAATCAGGATTACTGTAGAACACTAGAAAATCCCATCATAGTAGCTCTTTTTGTGGCAACAAAAAACTTAGGGAATGACTGAACAAGTTGTGGGATATGATTGTGATGGAATACAATTGTGAAAAGGATTGGTTTCAGAAAAATCTGGAAATACTTAATGTGAACTAATGCAAAGTGAAGTGAGCAGAACCAGGGAGAATACTGTATATCGTAACAACAATATTTTTAGCAAGGATCAACTCTAAAAGACTTAGCTACTCTTATCAGTATAGTGATATACCACAATCCAAAGGGCTCATGATGAAAAATTTTATCCAATTGTAGAGGGAGAACTGATAAAGTTGGAATTCAGATTGAAGCATATTTTTTTCACATTATTTTTCTTGTCTTTTTTGTATATAACTAATGTGGGGGGTAAAAAAAGAAACCATGGTAGTCTTAAGATTGTATGTAGTAAGCTATAGCCCTTAGGATATGATTTGATAGGTATCAAATTACCCCTCTTTTATGCAACTCTTTAGTTGCTTTTCTTTTATGTAGAGGTAACTTGTTATTTCATTGAGTATAGGAGTACCCAGGGAGGAACCTCCTTCACCAAAGGAGATCATCAACCCTTTTCCAATTTAGAGTTAGAAATTTTCCTGGAGCACTGCATATTGCCTAAGGTAACAGTCAGAGACAGGCCTTGGTGATTTCAAATTTAAGACTGGCTCTCTCTCAAGACACCACAGTGCTTTCCATCAGTCTACCATAATACTGAATATTCTCACATTAGTCACTCACTTAAATTTGGGCAGGAATAGGGAAATTTTTTTTCCCCATCACACTACTGGTTCATAGAAAAAGTCATTTGCAAGCAGTAAGCAATTACACTTTTTGAAGAGAATTTTTGGAAAGATTTTATTTATTTTGTTTTACAATTTTCCCCCTATTCTTGCTTCCCTCCCCCCATCCCCCACAGAAGGCATTCTGTTAGTCTTTACATTGGTTCCATGTTATACATTGATTTTAGTTGAATGTGATGACAGAGAAATCATATTCTTAAGGAAGAAAAATAAAGTATGAGATAGTAAAATTACATAATAAGATAATGTTTTTTTTTTTTTTCTAATTTAAAGGTAATAGTCCTTGGTCTTTGTTCAAATTCCACAGTTCTTTTTCTGGATACAGATGGTATTCCCCATTGAAGATAGCCCAAAATTTGTCCCTGGTTGTTGTACTGATGGAATGAGCAAGTCCTTCAAGGTTGATCATCACCCCCAGGTTGCTGTTAGGGTGTACAGTGTTCTTCTGGTTCTACTGGTTCTGCTCACCTCATTCAGCATCAGTTCATGCAAATCCCTCCAGACTTCCCTGAATTTCCATCCCTCCTGGTTTCTAATAGAACAATAGTGTTCCATGACATACATATACCACAGTTTGCTAAGCCATTCCCCAAATGAAGAACATTCACTTAATTTCCAATTCTTTGCCACCACAAACAGGGCTTCTATGAATATTTTTGTGCAAGTGATGTTTTTCCCTTTTTCATGATCTCTTCAGGGTATAGACTCAGTAGTGGTATGACTGGATCAAAGGGTATGCACATTTTTGTGGCCCTTTGGGAATAGTTCCAAATTGCTTTCCAGAAAGGTTGGATGAGTTCACAGCTCCACCAACAATGTATTAGTGTCTCAGATTTCCTGCATCCCTTCCAGCATTAATCATTGTCCTTCCTGGTCATATTGGCCAGTCTGAGAGGTGTGAGGTGGTATCTCAGAGATGCTTTAATTTGCATTTCTCTAATAAGTAATGATTTGGAGCGATTTTTAATATGACTATGAATTGCTTTGATGTCCTCAGCTGTAAATTGCCTTTGCATATCCTTTGACCATTTGTCAATTGGGGAATGGCTTGTTTTTTTGAAAATTTGACTCAGTTCTCTATTTCAGAAATGAGTCCTTTGTCAGAAATACTAGTTGCAAAAATTGTTTCCCACTTTACTACATTTCTTTTGCTCTTGGTTACAGTGGTTTTTGTCTGTGCAAAAGCTTTTTAATTTAATGTAATCAAAATTATCTAGTTTGTTTTCAATGATTTTCTCTATCTCTTCCTTGGTCATAAACTGCTTCCCTTTCCATAGATCTGACAGGTAAACTATTCATTGATCTTCTAATTTGCTTATAGTATTGTTTTTTATGTCTAAATCCTGTATCCATTTGGATCTTATCTTGGTATAGGGTGTGAGGTGTTGGTCTAGTCTAAGTTTCTTCCATACTAGCTTCCAATTTTCCCAGCAGTTTTTATCATCAAAGAGAGAGTTTTTATCCCAATAAAACTTTGGGACTCTTTGGGTTTATTAAACAGCAGATTACTATAATCATTTCCTGCTATTGCACCTAGTCTATTCCACTGATCCACCACTCTATTTCTTAGCCAATACCAGACAGTTTTGAGGACTGATGCTTTGTAATATAATTTTAGATTTGGTAAGGCTAAGCCACCTTGGAAGAGAATTTTTTGAAATGTTTAGTTCTTCAATTTAAAAATAATAAGCAGACGACAAATCTATATATTTACAACCTTCCTTAATTATATTTTGACAAATGAAGGCAAAGGGGGCCAGTTTGGAAAGGTAGGAAGGGGAGAAGAGAGGAAAGAAGAAAGAAAGTCAGAATGAAAGTAAGAAAGATGAGATAAAAGAGCAATGAAATAGTACAAATAATAGGGAGGAGAGAGAGAGAGAGAGAGAGAGAGAGAGAGAGAGAGAGAGAGAGAGAGAGAGAGAGATTGATTCTGAGAAAAAGATGCTGAGGGCTCAGGAAGCTACAAGAGGATTGGGCTGTTGCATGGGAAATAATTTACTGATATCCTGCCTCTCACTGTGGACACCTTCAACTTGTAGTATCATTTTGAGTAGCTAATTGTTCTGAAAAGGGTTTAACCTTTTCTATACAGACATAATTTATTTTCTCTTGAAATTTCTAAAGTAAAAAATATACAACAATGGGATCTTTGTTAAGGCATAGTCAAATATCTAGAATGAGTGTGAAATGGCAAAAAATGGGAGCCAACAGTGCATTAAACGATGCTGTGTGTTTGTATCATCACCAAATAGTTAACTCAAGTCTTTTAAAATGGTATTTTTTTGTGAAAAATTAGCTCCTGCAAGCTATTTGATTTCATTTAAGTAATCAAACATAGTTTAAAAGAGATGAACAAAATCACTAAACCTAGAGATTTGTGTACTATTTGGAAATTTGAAAACGTGGTCTGTCCATGTTGTTCTTCTCTAGAAGCACCAATAATGCCCTCCCAAGCACATACAACCCCTTGCTTTGGAGTCTAAAGCCTTTTAGGATTTGCTCCCAGTCTGTCTCCAGTTGCTCTCCATTGCACAGCCAGACTGGCTTCTTTGGAGTTCTCCATGACATGGCATTCCTTCTCCCACCTCCCTGGCTTTTGCCCCATGCCAGGAAGGCTCACCCTCCTCCTGGGCTTCTTGGAAGCCTGAGGTCTTCAAAGGTGAGCTCAAGAAAAGCCTACCTTCTTCCCCCAAAAGCCAAACCAGACCTTACCTAGTGCACATTGTTCCCTACCTGCCCCACCCTCCGCTTATCTTTTTGGACTTGGTGCTCAAAACATTGAACAAGATAGGAAGTGCTTAATCGATACTTTTTTTGCATTGCAACTAAATTTTTTTAATTAAATCTTAAAGTCATTAATAGTTTAACATACCAGCTTCAAACAAATTTGTAAATAAAGCTCAATCAAGATGCTTTGGCCCTGTCCTCCTCCTCCTTCTCTTCTTAACAGCCTCTGTTATCTAGAGTAAGGCACCACACTGGAGTCCAAAGAAGCTGAATTTGTCAAGAGGAGGACCTGTAGTAAAAGTCTGCCTTTGATGACTTCCCTGCCTGTGTAGTCTTGGAGTAATTTAACCTTCCTGGCCCTGAGCATCCTGTTCCTCAAAATAAGGGAGATCAGCTCGGTGGAGCCATGGATAGAGCACTGGTCCTGGAGACAGGAGGACCTGCGTTCAAATCCAGCCTTAGATGCTTAGTACTCACTTAGCTGTGGGACCCTGGTTACCTCTAACAAAAATGAGGGAGTTGTTCCCCATCCCACCTTGTTGTGGGCAGGGGAGTGCAACCCACTGAACAGGGATGACCCTGGGATCAAAGACACCCTGGTGTGAGATCTACCTGAGTGGCTGTCATTGCATCTCAAGATCCTGCCGCACATAGAAAATGCCTAGAAGAGATTATAACTGACAGATTGAGTACGTAAGAGGTGAGGCAGATGCTCAAAATCTAAGGTCACAGCTTCAGGCTAGTCAGCCAGCATGGGTCTATTGGTTGCAAATTATGACTGACAAAAAAGGTGACGTGGACACCTGGAGACCCCCAGGGAGCAACCAGGAGAAATGCTAGTACTCAGAGTGACCCATCTAGGATCAGCTATAAAAACTCATTAAATAGCTGTTTAAATACTATTTTTAAAAACCCAAAATAAAATGAGGAGGTTGAACTAACTAAGTGGACTCTAAGGTCTTCTACTTCTAGCTCTTGGTTCCGTTCCTCTCAATTAATAAATAAGAAGCTTATTAAGATTTCCTCCAGGGGCGACTAGGTGGCACAGTGAATAGAACACCTGCCCTGGAGTGAGGAGTACCTGGGTTCAAATCCGGCCACAGGCACTTAATAATTACTTAGCTGTGTGGCCTTGGGCAAGCCACTTAACTCCATTTGCCTTGTAAAAAAAAAACCTAAAAAAAAAAAGATTTCCTCTGCACATTTCAGTCCCTCATCTGTAAAATTAGGATAATATCTTCATTCCCTACTCCACAAGTTTGCCACAAGAAAAGCTTTGTAAACTTCCAAGTGTCAGCCACATGTGGCTATGCTGAGGTTGTAGTGAAGACAGAGGCATCATCCTGAGGAACCAAAAACCCTTAGGATTCACTCCTTCCCATTTTTTTTAAACTTTCAATGCACAAAGTTTGAAATGAAAACAGAGGCATCAAGGATTTCTCAAGATTGGGATGCAAATAGAAGTCAAGCCAGAAGCTTAATTATTAATTTTTTTTGAAACTGTTGATTCAGAGGAAGATTTCCAGCCATCTACCTGAAGCCTTTTATGTACATGAAAATAAATTGAAAATTATTTTAACCAAAATAGCAAAACCAGAAGATTTTTTGCTTCAATTGTGGCCATGTGAAGTCAGATCTGAGCAAATGCAAAGTGTTATACATCTATGGGACACTCAAGTGCATGGTTGGGTTGGGGGGGGACATTTTCAGGGAGAAGTAGCACCCCTTCTTATTGATTTTAATTGCCTAAATAATTGCCTAATTCCTTCTTTTACCTTTCTCTGTCAAATAGCCTTCCGGTTGCTTAGTGAATGTTAGTTGTTAGAAATGTACACTTAGAAAAATCAAATTGGAAGAGTCTTATCAAAAGCATTTGCAATATGGTTTTCCTATTTGCACTTTTTATTTTTTAAATTGATGCTTTGGATTTTATAAACTCACATAACTAAGGGATTTTCACTATAGGTTAAAAATTACAGAGAATTGGATGACTATTACTTGTAGGCAGGGAGATATGAAGTCTTAATAGACTTGAGGAGAGGTGAGTGATGAAGGGATCAGCCATGATCCGAACTGTCCTCTTTCATGTAGCAGAAAGTCTAAGGAAGCCTTCCCAGCATCATCATCATTCTGGTGCTAAAATCTATATGAAAGTATGTCTTGTGAAAGAGGGATTAGGTTTGTTCTGTTTGACCCAAGAGGGAAGAACCAGGAGCCCAGGGATAATGTTTCAGGGAGGCAGATTCAGGTTTGATGGAGCTGCCCTCCCCACCCCCCCCAGTGGAATGGACCTCCTGGGTCAAATGTAATCCTTCTTCCTTGATGTCTTCAAGCAATGACTGGATGTCAACTGGTCAGTTCTGTTGAAGTGGAGATTCTTATTCAGGTCCAAGAGGAGGGCCTTTGACTCTGATGTTCTTGAATGTGATGCACCATGCCTGGACCAACATAAGCGCCAGGTACCATTTTAACAGGACCGCCTTCCCACCCAGCCCAGCCCTCCACACTGAGCCACCTCATTCAGTTGTCTTTGGGATTGTAGTTCATCACCAGTTTGGCATTTCCATCTCTTTTTGCAGTCTTCAGTTCTCACCTAGTTAAGTAGCTATCTGACAGAGTCTTTCTGAGGAGTGATGTCAGCATATAAAAGTGGGTGGTGGATTCAGTAAACACAGTGTAGCCTCAGTTTACTAAAAGGCCAAGATGACTCAATGGCAGGAAGTGTTTATTGCTGTTTTTGCTGTGTTGGATGCTTTTATTTGGTTGTGTTTTCTTTATCATGAAATCATGACCATACACTTGAGCACACCTAGATTGTAGCATTTTGCTTTGGCCCTTGCTCAGACTGACCTCCCACAGCCTCAGTAATGCCAATGAGGAGTCCATGGGGCAGCCATTTAATTCTCCATACTAGAGAATTGTAGAGTCTGTGGAGTTGTCCCCAATAATAGATTATGATTTTAACTCTAGGTTAGGGACTTGCCTCTATGAAGCATATTGGAGAGCATCATCGATGTTATTGCTGAAGTATGGCCACAGGCCATCTGCCTTCCAAATGAGGTGTGGTCACTTGTGAAATACAGGAGGTCATCTGCTTATTCAGGTGTGCATCATTTGCATGAATCATGAACTATTGATTTAGTACAATTTGCTGTATTTGTGGTTGTATTTGGATTCAATAATGATCATATTTTCCTGGCAAATATTACTTTGAAAGTGGTTAATAAATTGCTTCTTTCTTCTTCAGAGTCACTTATCATTCCTAACAATTTTATATTGTGCCTGAGAAGGAACAAAATTCCAGTCTTTGTTCCACTCACCCACCCCAGGGATCTGCCTCCAGGGCAGCTCTGACCATGGCTCTTGCATGATGGCACTATCGACTCTGTGTTATTGCCAGGAACTAAGACATTTCTAGTTGGTCTTGAATACAGCTCATTAGTCCATAGTTGTTTGCATGTAGCTCCCTTGTTAGATTCCCTTGAGAGTCAGGATTCCCATCTCTGGCTTCTGCAAGTACCCCCAGGCCTGACCTTCCTTCTATTTTGGTCACACTTCTTTATCCCATTCTTAGTTGGGGCATCCTTGGTGCATCCCTTTCAGGGTTACAATTCCCAAAGAGAGCAGCATGTTTTTAATTTTTCAGTAAAACATCAAGAACTTGTTGAGAAAAGACAAAAAATCTGAATCTCTTGTGGTTATTTTTATCTCTCTCAGATAACAAAGTGTGTTATTCCAGAATATTCTGAACTATTTTTTACTTGATTTGAATGCTATTAGCAAGTGGAGTCTATTAAAAATGACTTAATTCTGAACAACAGAAAAAAAATTTTAAGAGTAATTATTTTATATTATTACAATAGTTTTATTATAAGAGTAAAAATAAACCCCCCTCCCCCCCCAAGAAGATGAGAAACCTCAAGAACAGAGAGAGAGAAAAAAATGGACTTCAGTCTGTTCAGATTCCAGTGACTCTGTCTCTGGGGTGAGTTGCTTTCTTTATCATAAGTCCACCAGAGAAGTTTGAGCAGAAAATTGAAGGGTGTTTCTGTGTCCACTTCATTGTACCTAACAGGGAGGCCAGCTCAAGGCTGTTACCAATTTCATCTCTAATAGCCATAATGTTCTTCCTGCTAAACTTGAATTCCTTTGAGTTTGGGGAAAAAGATTCCTTTCAGTTCTTCATCTTTTTTTTTTTTCAATTGGACATTAAGATTCTTCTATAGAAGCAAGTCTTTTGAAGCTGGGGGATTGATGGGTGGGCTGCCCACCCAGGCCTGCCAGCTTTAACAACTCAGATTGGTGTAAATCATGAGAATATGATGAACGGTTGCTAAAGAGATCAAACAAGAAATTATATGTAATAAAAATTCTTAGGTGGCAAGGAAGGAGTGACTCCTTGGAACCAGGTGAGCTGGAATCATTCCAGTTCAGAGCTCAAGGGGACCTTGGAAGTCCATTGTTCAATCTCTCATTTTATTGATAGAGAAAGGTCTGAGTCCAAAAGCACAAAAGCAGCTTCTGTAAAGAAATGAATAAAAGGACTAGAAGGACTCTTTCCACTTCTCCATATTAATGTCCTGCTTCCCTGGGCAAAAGGAGAACCACAATGAAGGCAATAGTTGAATAGCCAAAAGACTGAATAAGCAATAACAAGCATAAAATGGCTAGATGGGGGCCATAGGGCAAAGAGGGCTGAGCCTAGAGTCAGGAAGACCTGAGTTCAAATCCAGCTTCTGACACTGACTGCAAGAAACGTCTCTTAACCTTTTTGGTTCTGGAAAAGTCTTTTAAACTTTTTGCCTTAGTTTCTTCATCTGTAAAATGAGCTGGACAAGGAAATGGCAAAACTCCACAGTATCTCTTTCAAGAGAACTCCAAACGGGGTCTAAAAGAATTGAACTAGACCCAAAATGGCCAAATAGCAACAGTAATAATAAGTAAGAACTGAAAACCAAGAGTATTCAAAGGAAGGAAGGTAATATTAAAACAGTGCTAAGTTTGTGATGGAGAGGCAGGGTGGTGTTGTGGATAGAGAACTTGCCTGGTGATCCTGGTGATCCTGGCCAAGACACCCAGTACCCTCGAGGCCACTTTCCCAGGTCCTGAGGATGAATTCTGGACTGCTATGGCCAAAGGACTTTGCTCATCCAGGTGTTCCTAAGGCAATGCTGTCACTGTCCAGACACTCTTAAGATTGTGATGTTGAAAGAAGGCCAAGGGAAGTGGAAGCAAAAGGGAGGCGTATGTTGAATGTGTGTGTGTGTGTGTGTGTGTGTGTGTTTGTCTATTTGTGTGTATGGATGTGTGGTTCTTTTCTGCAGATCAGAAGGTCTTTGAGGATTGAGACTGTTGTATTTTTTGTCCTTGTATTCTGGCACCAACCATCTCTTCAGAACACAGTAGGTGCTCAATAAAGGCTTATTGAATTGAGTTGCATTGAATTAGGCTTTTGCTCCAGGAATCCAAACTGTGCCATAAGAAGAGTCTTTTGTTGGCTATGTGGAAAGTGGACAAGAGAGGGAGGGACTGGATGCAGGGAGACTTCTTAGGGTAGCACAGTGGTCCAGGTGAGAGAGGATGTGTACGAGAGCCTACACTAAGATCTTGACTGTGTTTGTGAAGAGAACTAGATGTTAGTCAGTCTTGTTTCCAATGCTAACCAGGTACCAAGCCCCTCCAAATAAAGACAGTCTCTGCCCTCAAAGATCTTATAATCTAAAATCTTCAAGATGGAGGGCAAAGTGGGTGGAGAAGGTACCCAGGTAGGGCATGATGGAGAGTTTCACAGAACTGCCAAAACAGTGTAGCCCTTAAGAAGTGAGGAGGAAAACTATGAGAGAGCCTGGAGACCCTGCCTCTGTCTCTGCCCTTCAGGCACAGGATTCAGTCTGAGGGGCAGAGAGGAATGAAGTGGGGGGGGGGCGGTTCAGTCATGGGGATTAGACCAGGTAAAATGTGGCCACTGACTGACGGGTGGGGAATGAGAGAGAGAAAAGTCTAGAATGATTCTGAGATTATGGGCCCAGTTTACTAAGCAGATGGTAGGATTCTCAACAGGAGGAAAACTGGAGAAGTGAATTTAGGGGAAAAAAGAGCTTGGAGACATGTTGCTGCCCCAATCATAAAGCAGTTGATCTTCCTTCTCTTTCACTTTTAGATGTTTTTCCCAATCCTTTGGATTTCAATGGGTGCCTTTGAAATATCTAAAGCTGCCAGGTTACCCTTTTATAGGTGATGCCCTAGATAAACTATTTACAAGGCAGCCCATCTAAAGCCAGGTTAATTTTAATTAACTCAATTATCATGAAATAGTATATTTTAATTAATAATTTCCTTTAATAGGTCACAAACTTTAATAGATCATAAGAGTACTCATTGAAAGACATCTGTTACCTTAGATTATTTGTATCTTCTAGTAGAAAATTTGGAAGTCTCTCCTAGCAAGACAGTGTGAGAGTCAGTAAAAACTTAAAATTCAAGGCCACAATCCTTTGCTGCTATTGAATTATTAGCTAGCTTCCAAACATCATCTGGCCAAAGAGCCAGACAGATTTTGTTCTGTTGTTGCTGCTGCAGAATTCCCATCTCAGGGGCTCCGCCATTTGGCTCCTGAGAGCTGCTGGGAGCTTCCAGAAGCCTTCTGTGGCAGATGATGGACACTACTCCTAAAGGATTGCTGATGTTTATTTTTTCTATTCAAAGTTGCTTTTTAGTATTCAGAGTTTGAAAGTAGTGTGAGGCAAGGAGAAAAGAATTTCCATTCTGGTGGCTATTCCCAAAGATGTTCTTAATGGATTTACTGGAATTCTGAGTTTTGGTGGCCCAGATGCCCTCCTCTTTTCAATCTTTATCTGAATGTCATTGTAATAAACAGATTCATCTCTGCTTGAAGAAGAAAAGGTTTTCCCTGATTCAGGCAGATTCTTTGGTGTCGACAGGAATACTTCACACTTGAAAATTAAAATGAGACCCTTAAATGACAAAAATGCTTCTTCTCAGGAGAAGCTATTATGACTCATTTTAAACATATAAATGCACATTCTTCTTCCACACAATGAGCATTTTTTTGCCTCTATATACTATGGCCCCAGACTAAAGCATAATTATGATGTGGGCACTCCAGAGGAGTGTCTCTGCTGTTTTGCCGCAGGAGAATGTTGGCAGCATCAGCCTATGGAGAACTCTGAGCCACTGAAGATGGCCTTGTGAAAGGCGGAACCCAGAAAGCTGCTCTGGGGTACAGGACCCAGAATTTTCAGATAGCCATTGCTTGGTTGGCTATGAAAGATGCGGCCAAGCCCAGAGCTTCTTGGCAATGATTCATGATCTAAGTCAGCCAAAATGAACTCCAGTTCTTTCCCCCTCAGTGGGCACAGCTTACCCAGAAATAGCTTTCCATCTTCCCAACTCTCATCTGATAGAGAATTAAAAAAAAAAAAAGAAAAAACACCTCTCACCATGAGCGGGCGATTTATCTCTAGTGTCTACGGGACTGATTTCAAATGGTGGCAGGAAATGAAGCCAGGTCCACTCTCATCAGCCCCCTTTCCTGGTCATCATTTTTCTCTATGCTGCTCTTCCAGTGACCTCCAGGGCAGAACAACTTTGTCATGGTTTCATTAAAACCCAGAGCAGCCTCCGGGGAGCTGCCTCAGTTCTCTGAGTCATCTGAATCCCTTCACTATAATCATTGTCTAATTTTACTAGCTGTTCCTATTCTTGTGATTGGTATCTTTGATTATTAAAGGAGTGGCCTGGCTTTTCTTTCTTGAGCCTTTTGGGAAAGTCAGACAAGTTAACAGTTCTGATGTGACTATTTGTAAAAATCATATGAGCTTGGTTTGGCTAGGATGCACAGTCTCATTTTCTCCCTAAAGTTATTTGAAACAAAGGTTAATCATGCAGGCTTACAATAAGAGGCCCCTTTGTACACTAGGAGTCCACTTTTCAGAGTGAATAATTTAATAAGAATAGTTCTCTGTAGGAAGATGCTAAGAAAAACAGGATATTATGCCATCATAAACAGCTCTACTGACTTTCAAACCACTGACTTGCAATTCAGGGGTTTTTTTTGCTATTCAATTATATATTCTCTGTATATTTTGATACCTTTAGGTTCTGTAATTCTTATGAGTCCTCGCCTTTCTCTCCCTCTCCCTTTCTCCGTCCTTCTCTCCTCAGCCTTCCCATCTTGCCCAGGCTGGAAATACAAGGACTAACATGACCTCAATCCCCCTCCTAATCCCCATGGAAGTTCTCACTTGGGCCCCTTTCCTTCAGCCCCTGGTAGCTGCCCTGCTCCTGGGAGCTCATCATACTGGGGGCCAACTTGGTGCAAACACTTGTTCAGCATAACCAATTGCAGCTCAGAATGTCTGAGCTCAAGAGAGGTGCCAGCCTGGACTTTGCCAGGCCTGGGATTACAGGTATCTACCAGTAGACCCTCCAGTGGGTACTCCTTTTACCACCAGAGTTCACAGCCTCCTGCAAGTGAGAACCAGGTCTTTGAGAGTTGCAGTGGGAGGAAGGGGCTCAGTCATTTTCCTGACAGAACCGATGATAATATTCTGCAAATGTTAGGCAGTTCATCACAGGACCTGTACTTGCAGCCTTTCCATTTTATAAGATTCTTGCTGGAGATTGTGTGCTGTCACATCATGTGCTACAATATCTTAGGATGCAGGATGGTCAGCTGGCATTGAAGAGTATTGGGTGAAAAATATCTGGCACCTGAAGCACTTTAGCTCACAGAACCCTATCCACTCTTCCCCCAATCCGCCCGGAATCTGTTTCCACAAAGCTTTGGGTCCATATTAGATAATGTCCAGCCTTCCTGTCCTGTCACAGGCAGTGATCCTTTCCAAGACTCTCCTCATTGTCCACCTTATTATCCATTTTGTATTAGTGAAAGTCAGATCCCAAATAGAACCCTTGTAGATTCTTTTGAAGGTGAAATTATCATTAAAACAAGTTATTATTGAGGCAGCTAGGTGGTGCAGTGGATAAAGCACCGGCCCTGGAGTCAGGAGGACCTGAGTTCAAATCCGGTCTCAGACACTTAATAATTACCTAGCTGTGTGGCCTTGGGCGAGCCACTTAACCCCATTGCCTTGCAAAAAAACCTAAAAAAACCAAAACAAAAACAATCTGCTCTTTTTGGAGGGAGGGGTGGTGAAGAGTCAAAGACAGAGAATCCAAACATATATTTGGTAAATCAACATCCCCCTCATTACTGTCTACTCTGTCTCTGGCCAGGCTTGTGATTGGTCAGCTGAGCTGCAACAGTTTGTGTGCAGGTGATTTATTGTATACACTGATGGCAACATAACTTTTGTGGTTCTTCTTCCATTGCTCTTTAACCAAATGTTCTCTTCTGCTGTTCCCTCTTCTGGTTTCTAGATCTCTGTATGTGAGTATGTTTGCCTTTGTATTTGAGTGGTTTGTTCAGTCCTTCAGTTGTGTCCAACTCTTTATAACCCTCCATGGGGTATTCTCAGTCAAAGATCCTGCAGTAGTTTGCCATTATCTCTTCCTGAGGATGAAAACACACAGAGGTTAAGTAAGGGTGTGAGGCCCCAGGCCCGGGGCTCCATCCACCAAGCCACCCAGCTGCCGTCGTTCTCCAAATGATGGATATTAGAGATGAATAGCATTATGTGTGTATACAGATGCAAAAACATATTTACTGTTGTGTCGTGGGTGGGTGCGTACAAGCATATGTGTATTTATCTTTTGTTTTTATTGTTGTTAAGACATTTTTCAGTCTCACCCAACTCCCCATACCCCCCCATTTGGGTTTTCTTGGCAATGATCCTGGAGTAGTTTACCCTTTCCTTCTCCAACTTGTTCTGCTGATGAGGAAGCCGAGGCAAGCAGGGTTAATGACTTGCCCAGAGTCACTCAGCTAGCAGTGCCTGAGGCCAGATTTGATCTCAGCAAAAGGAGTCTTCCTGACTTGGGCCTGGTGCTCTACCCACTCTGTCAGCTCTCTCTTGATAAAGGATGATTATTGGTAAGGATCAGCATTGCCTATGTGGAGCATATATGTAGATGTGTGTGCTTTTGTGTGTATGGATGTAGCCAAGGTTACCTCCTAGAAACCAAACAAGTGAAATGGGAGAGGATGAGCATCATGTGTATTAATGTCTAGACTCATGTATATTAAATATATACTAATTATATTCACATACATCTATATGTGTGGATTTGTATTTAATATATGTTGCATTTATATGTAATGTAAAGATATGATACTAATCTTTGTGTACAATACATTTTATTATATGTTGGTTGTTGTCCTTTGTTCTCAAAGGACCAAAATGATATCACTGTGTGTTCAACTGTGACCTATCAGACCAATATGAGCTCTACCACAGGTTGGGCACCAGAAGACCATGTGAACATTTGGGGTGGAGTCTCTGAATTTGTATAGCTTTTGTCTTTTTAAAGCCTTTTTCTATCATTCAATCAAAAATAATTATTATATGCCAGCACTAATCTATGAACTAGAGGTTCAGAAATAAAAAAGAATCAAATAGTTACTGCTCCTAAGAAATGTAATATTCTGTTGTAGAGAATACAATATATATAGGCCCAGATAAGTAAACTTACAAAATATAGTCATGGAGGGGGGTGTGTGGTGGTGGGGTTGCAAAGCACCAACACATCTGGGAAATTAAGCAAGACCTTGCGTGGGAGATGTCTTTTGCTCCTGGACCTAGTCTTTACTGGATGACTATGGACACATAATACCCCTCTTTGTTTTCCTGAGCTGTAAAATGAGGGGATTGTATCATCTGGCATCTAGAGGTCTCTTCCAGGACCAATATCATAACCTCCTGTCCACTTACCTCATGGCAGTGGGGTATAGTAGATAATGTTTTCTGAATCCGACTCCCTGGTTTGGGATTTCATTGAGATACTTATTAGCTATGTGACCAATTTCCTCATTTGTAGAGTGGGGATAATAATACCCAAGTTTATATAGGGAAAATGCTTGCAAACCTACAAATAAAAGAAATCCTTTTTCAGTGAAATTGATATTGTCATCTAAGTCTCAGTGGAAGGACATGTTAAATGAGACCCACAAACCTTTCTTTTTTTTTTTTTTTTTTTGGTTTTTGCAAGGTAGCGACTCGCTCAAGATTGCACAGTTAGATAATTAAGTGTCTGGGTTAGATCTGGACTCAGGTCCTCCCGATTTCAGGACCTGTGCTCTATCCACTGCGCTAGCTTCCCTGAGATCCACAAATCCCTGAAACCCACTTTCATATAAAAAGATATTCACTTATGGTGAATTTCTCTTCCACTCTTGGCATCACATCATAAATCTGCAGATTTAAATTATATTCTGCTAATCAAGCCCATTCATTTCTGAAATAATTGAGTTGTTGGGGATTTTGGCATTTGGAATTAAGTGACTTGCCCAGGGTCATACAGCTAGAAGAATCAGGAGTCTGAGACCAAATCTGAACTCAGATTACCAGGGCTGTATCTACTGCAGCACCTAGCAGCGCCCCCCCCCCAAAAAAAGCTACTTCTATTTAAGAGAGGGAGTAAGAGTCATCACTGTGCAGGGAGAGGTTTTGGATTTGATAACCCACACTCATTATTCTGCTACATAAAGTGACTGTTCTGTATAATGAGTTAATGAATTCTCTTATTGACCATTAAGTTTGAACGACTATTCAGTGTAGAGGCAAGCAGTGTTTGAGAGGGAACAAGTACGAATGAAAGAATAAGTTGCTTACTAAAGGAAGCATTTAGAAAACCTTGATATTTTGTGTTCCTACAGAACAGTATCTGAGACCAACCTAGCCACAGCTCCCTAGGAGAGGGGAGGGTGGGGCTGAGGTTCCCCTTGCTGAGGATGGGGTGCCCTTACTGCCCCTGAGGATGGCGTCCACCTCAATGACTCTCCTAAAAGTTTCCTTCTTTTGCATGGTCGGAGACTTAGGGATAAATCTGACTCAGAATTCCTATCTGCCTGCCCTGGATCTCTTCTCATTTACACAGGGGGCCTGGTTCTTCAAAATGAAGCAAGCAAAAACCCCACCCCACCCTGCCCCTCCCTGCCCAGGAACTAAGAGGAAAGCCAGGTGAACCAAGTGGGTCACTACCCTCATCTGGAAAAAACCGCAGACAATGATCTCGGGGCAGCTATGATCATGTGATCCTCCTTCCCTCTCCTGGTGATTCTCCCTGGTGATGGAGAGCAGCCAGCATCCTCTCTGTATTCCCCACAGCATCCTGCCCAGCATCCTGCCCAGCGCCCTGCCCATGGGAGGAGTGGCAAAACCCAGAGCCTCCTTCAGGCTCATCTTGTGGAGCTGCTTAAGGACAGGAAGCAAAACTGGCCCATGGCAGGTCTCCTGGCAGCCCTGGAGGAGGGGCTGATTAACCAACAAAACCCTCTGCTCCCCATGGGGGCCAAGAACAGGTCCTTGGACCCTCCCTCCTAGAGGCACGTGGTTCAGACTTGTTCTGCTGAGAAGTAAAGGGAGGTGCGGGTGTGGGGGGGTGCCCGAGTGAGAGATACCTCTCAGCCCAAGTTGTTGCTGCTGTCATCTTTCATACTCGAAGACTATGATGCTACCTTATGAATGAGGGCTTGAATGAGCAAAGGCCTCCTTGCAACCTCCACCACCGTCTTCAGTCATGAGCTGATCTAAGAGGAATCAGGACTTCTGGGATGGTCTAGAGACAGTGGGAGCCCTGGAGACTTTGGGGAGGGTCTCTCCCATGTTATTGCTGGAAGAGCATCATAATGGTAAAGTATAGAACCAAAATTTGTACCATTTCAGTAAATCCAACTAAGTAAAGCTCACCTTATTAGGTTCAAATCTGGTCTCAGACCCTGGGCAAGTCACTGTACCCCATTTTCCTCATTTTTCTCATGTCAGGTGGTCTGGAGAAAGAAATGGCAAACCTCTACAGTGTCTTTGCCACAAAAGCTCCGAATGGAGAGTTGGACACAAGTGAACAACAAGGGAAGGTCCAGTTGCTGTTGCCCAGAAATGCAGAACTAGCTAAGGCAGCTGGTCCCTAGTCTCTGGAGTCCAGGCCATGGTTTTTCCATAGAGCCTTTGGTCTAAGGCTGGAGTTCATTAGGCTTCACTATAAGCCTCTTTGACCAAAGCCATTCCAGCTTTTTTCTGATTTCAGTATTGGGAGTTGTTTTTTGGAAACACAAACTTTACCTACCTTGAACACTAAACTTGCTCTTAAACAGCTTCACCTGCTTGTTTCGATTTGGCCTTGGACATACAAGGAAAGATGAAAAGATGGTCTTAGCTAGTTCATGAAGTTCCCCCAAACTCTCACGTGTACTTTCTAAACTATAACGCAGCAGCAGGTTCGCTTTTTCTTTTACTTTTTATTGGCTAGAGCTTCCGTTCAAATTTGGGGGGGACAGGGACGATCACATCCATTTTAAAATTGATTAGACAATTTAACTTGGAATTTAACTGCTGCTGTGGCTGAGAGAGATAAGCCTCTGAATGGGAACTGGAAGCATTCATCTTGAGTTGTTCCAATGGATGGCAGTGAAGTCGGCATTTTGTGTTTATTCTGTGATTTGGACAGACTGCAGAGCTGAGTATGAAATGTGAGCAAAACAGAGAAAAGGGTTTGTTTTGGCTTCACACAAAGGCTCAAAGTTTTTCAAGCCATAGATTTGAACTAAATTCAAATCCATTCACAAATTGTGGTCTTGGGTCTTAGAACTCATTTCAGGGTGCCCATTCTCCATCATTTTTGATACAATAGCCTAGCTTTTACTTCCATATTTGAGTTCGATCATTCAGTGACTTTTCCCTTAAGTGTCTGCTCTGCAGTGGTGTCGCTGTATGATGGAAGAAGTGGCCTCAAGGATGGACCAGTAGGAGGCCTTATCCGCATGGAGTTTGTTGTCTCAGAGATGCTCCGAGGGCCAAGACGATTGAGATTACCATCACATTGGGGAGGGTTGGCTTGTCATATCCCCCATCAATGGTTCTCTACTCCTAGGAGAGCAGGGGAAGATTTATGAGAGAAGTGTTTCCTTGGAGGTGTCACGGCAGTGCATGTCCCTGATCCCTAGGCAGGTAACAGGAGTAATTGAGTTCTCAATTAGCTAGCACTTAAGAGATTCACAAAAGATTTGCAGTAGCCTGGGAGGGAAGGAGGTAGTATAAATACTATCCCCAATTTAGGAGTATCGAGATAGAAACTGAGGTTAAGCAGGAGGAGCAGTGGATAGTGATGGATCTGAAGCCAGAAAGACTCATCTTCAAATGTGGCCTTAGTCACTGCTAGCTGTGAGATTCTGGGCAAGTCATTTTACCCTATTTGCCTGAATTTCCTCATCTGTCTAATGAGCTGAGAAGGAAATGGCAAACCACCCCAGTATCTTTGCCAAGAAAACCCCAAATGGGATCATGGACAGATAGGTGTGACTGAAATGATTAAATAACAAGCTGTCCAAAGTCCTTTAGAAGCTAAATGACTTTTTTTTAGAATTAACTCACATTTATTAATAACTTAAATTGTAAACCATAAAACCTGTTCAGGCTTACAAAGCACATTCCTCACAACACTGTGAGGTAGGCAGTGCAAGTATCATTTCTGATTCGCAGATTAGGGAAATGAAACCCAGTTAGGTTCAGTGATTTTCCCAAGGGGTTACTCAGTTAGAAGGTATCAACACTAGCTGATGAACCCAATTTCAATGACCACAAGCCTCTTCACACTTATAAATGCAATGTCTTATAATCATATTTTCCATAGTTCCTCCCAAATGTCTAATTGCTTTGTGCCCCCATGGCCAAAAATTGACTTTGATAAATCTCTTCTAACTGAGCTACACTGGTCCTTAGCTAACAAATTCAGGTCTCTTTTTAAAAAAAAAAAAGTCAAACTATTCATTTACTAGTTAGGGCTTTATTTTTTTTTTTTTTGATGAGGGGTAGAGGAGGGAAGGAGATATTCTAAGAAGATACTATTGAATAGTTTTCCAAAGACTTAGCCATAGGTTGTGAAGCCAGTTCTGAAAATCTTTTGATCAACAGCACCCTCACTAGAAATAGTCACTCCATGTCCCTGCTCCTGACCCATTGCCACATTGAAGGGAACAGCTCGGTCCCAACATTTTGGTCACCTCATCTTTATGCACTGTAGCACCAAAGGAAATGTAACATTATTCAGAGAAGGATGGGGCTTAGAATTTCATTAGACACAGGAACCCCTGCATAAGAACACTTGCCACCAATGCACGTCAGGACCTTCTTGGCAAATCTAAACAGTGTAGAGCACTGAGACCTTAGCCCAGGTCACATTGCCAGCACTGATTCAGAGGGCCAGTCTTTGTGACTGTGAGGCCAAGACTCCTCCTAGGACTAGTTACTATTTATTTGTATTCTCTGGTTGCCCCTTCATTCCATAAGAAAAATTAAGTAAGTGAATGGAGTCATAATTTCCTTTAGTTTAGAAACTAGGTTCCCAAAGCAAAAGTGACAGAAAGGGAAGAAGTTCCCAACGTATCAATCAGAGACAGGAAGAATGTCAAAGATTTGAGGCCTTGGATATACAATCTACAGCTAAAAACAAGGGGATTGTTTGGGAGAGAAGAGTTTGGTGAGATGCAAAGAAAGGTTTAGTTTTTGGGGGTTTTTGGAGGATCAAAAAAAAGGAAAGAAAAAAATAAATGTAAATTTGGAAAAAATAATGTAAATAAATAAAACACCCAACACCTGGCTGAATGGAGAATGGGAGAGGCCAGAGGTGGCTCACTCTTTTTATTTTATTTCATTTTATTTTATTTTATTGTATTTTATTTTATGTTATTTTATTTTTTGGTTTTTGCAAGGCAAACGGGGTTAAGGGCTTGCCCAAGGCCACACAGCTAGGTAATTATTAAGTGTCTGAGACCGAATTTGAACTCAGGTACTCCTGACTCCAGGGCTGGTGCTCTATCCACTGCGCCACCTAGCCACCCCGGCTCACTCTTTTTACACAAAAAAATTGCCAAATGGGAAGAAATACAAACAGGTGAGGGTAGACCCAGAAGCAAAAGCCAAGTCTCTAAACTCTGTTGCAAATAAAATGGGATTTCCTTGTATACAGAAAAAAAAAATGACAGTGTGGTATATTGAATAGAAATCAGGAGACAGGGACCTCTAGGTTCCAGTCTTCTTCTGTCTCTGCGATCACAGACATGTCAGAGCAACTCTCTAAGACTTGGTACAGACCCACTGTTCTTTATATGGGGAGGAAATATCTATACTAGGGTTTGCCTAGACCGATGAAATAGCATAGGTTCTTCCCTAAAAGATTAGGGTCCTTTTCTAAAAAGAGGGGAAAAAGATCTAAGTGCTATCCCATAAACTTAAAACCATCTTCAGGATTAGTGAGCCCCAAATCTTTGCAGACTGTAGCAGTTCAAATGGTGGGGCAAGTGTCCCCTGAGTTGGGGGGAAAGATTCACTTATTGAATATCACTAATGATTTGGAGGGAGAATTGGTAGTGCTATAAGTTGGCAGGTGATCAAGATGTGTGCCACAAGCATGAGAAGAGGAAAGTCATGGAGGAGAGGAGGGTAAATGAACTAAAGATGAGGTTGTAGAAAAATAAGGCAGAAGGCCCTTCCTGAGGTGGGGGATGACTTCCATGAAGGGAAAAAATGTACCAAAAAGGTGGGCAGACCCTGAAGTCAGGAATTAGGAGACCTGGGATCTGCCAGATCTGTCTTTGTGGAAGAAAGAGAGGATGCTGTAATTCCAGAAAAGAGTCATGGCATATTGGAGAGTTTGACCTTTTTCAATGTTTTTTTAAAAAGTCAGAAAAAAATCTTGAATAATGTTGGACAGCTGTGCATTTAATGGGTGTCAACAAATTTGAGGGAATATCAAAAGAAAAAATCCAAATAACTTTATAGGAGTGAGTAACAGGACTAAATAGATGTAGTTTGGCTGTCTGGAAGACTGAATTAATGATAGTCTTATTTAAGTTGGTCTAGTGATTTTGATAGTCATATTAATCTTCAGTTATTCCTTTAGAACCATATACCACCAGAATTTTAAATTTAATAATTATTGGTATTTTGATTGAACAAAATGAAGCTATACACTATATGTCCAGACTAGGAGTTGGTCACCTCTGTCCTGGTTTAGTATTTATTGGACTATGAATGGATGGTTCTGTTCCTATCCCTTCCTAAGCCAGTCCTGTTAGCTATTCTTGGTACTGACTCTCTTCCTGAATGATCTCTGTGACAATCAGTTCTATTCTCCTAACCTGGCATCACTTCTTACATTGAGGTGGTTCTCTTCTTACTCTTTTGTGTCCCAGACTCAGGCTTTCCTCCCTAAATTTCTCAGTTTTGGAAATGATCCTCATTGTTCTATGTTTCTCTTAGTATCTACATAGACCTAGGAGTCTTAAACATTTTTTATGTTATGGATCCCCCTAGTCTGGGGAAGCCTATGTACTCTCCTTGAATGATGCTTAAATGCACAACATGAAACACATAAGATTTCCATATAAGTCAGTTATATGTGTTGAAAAATATTTTTGCATGTCATTGGAAAAAAATAAAATAACATTTAAAAAACAAAAACAAACCAATTATATGAAAATAGTTGCCAAAGTTTTTTTTTAAAATAAGTTGATGGACCCAGATGAAGAATGGCTGGTCTAGCAGGATAGTATAAAAGCATACACCACTCTAATATTTAACCTAGACTTGATGGATGGATGGGATGCCTCTCAGAAATACTTCTGGGAGAGCGAAGCCTGCTCAAAATGGATTATTAGACTGTTTTCATAAGGTCTAAACAAACTTTGTTCATTAAAAATTTAATAAGTGAACTCACATTTTGACTAAATGTCATTTTTTCCACTTAATTGAATGGATGTTTTGGTGCCATATACAAATAGATTTGTAGATCTTTGAACCATAAGAAATATTTGTTCGCTGACATGAGGTAGAAAAAAGGGGGTAACCATTCAAAAGCATCAAGGAATTATGCTAATATTTAGCAAAACAAAATAATAAGGTAGTACAATGAAAATTTTGCTGATATGGGGAGGAATAAACTATTCATAATTAGGAACTCTAAAGATTACTGGATACTAGAAGAAACAGAAACCTTAGTATTTTTTGTTTGTTCAGTAAGGAGGACAGTTGTGTTTAATAGGGAACAAAGAGCAGTGTGCCCACAGCTGTGATTTTTGGAACTGAAGCACCCTGAGGATGTTGAGTAAAATGGACTTGAACATGCTAGCCTTTCTGTTTTTGGCAGGGGAAATGATCGGTTGGCAAGAGGGTGTCCAGGTCCTTTAGAGAAGGCAGAGTCTGTCTTGTACCATCTCCTGAGGTGCCCAGCCCTCTCTGCACCTAGTAGGTGATCAACAAATGTATGGCTTATTTGAAGAGCCTTTTTAAACCAAACATCTGAGAGGAAACTTAATGACATTTCAGCTTCAGAGTAGGTCTTGAACACAGAGGAGGAAAGACACTGAGGCAAAGAAAAACAAATGGCTATTTCTCATGCAGTTTCTCCCTGCTGCCTCTGCTTTGTGTGGGCTCTTTTCTCTTTTCCCAAATGCCCACTGAGCCCCAGCTTTGCCCTCAAAACCCCACCTCTCCTTTCAAGATCTAACATAACACAGAGACTGCTGCTGCTGCTGCAAAATGTTGTTCTTCTGGGATTTCTCATAATATTTTAGACTACTCAAATAAGAGAACATGCACTAGACTGCAAACTTTATAAGTCCATAAAAGCGCTTGTCATTATTAATAATAATCATCATCAAAGCCTTTAATTTAGCTTTATTCACTTAGCTCACCTTTTAGACTCTGCTTTTTTTTAGGGTTTTTTTTTTCCGCAAGGCAATGGGGTTAAGTGTCTTGCCCAAGGCCACACAGCTAGGTCATTATTAAGTGTCTGAGGTCGAGTTTGAACTCAGGTCCTCCTGATTCCAGGGCCCGTGCTTTATCCACTGCGCCACCTAGCTGCCCCAAGACTCCACTTCTTAAGGGCAGAAACATTGTCTCCTTCATTGTTATGTTTGTGGTAGGTCCTCAATAAACATTTGCTGAGTGATCCCAGGTAATATCAGAGGCTATAGAATAATAGCCTTGGTCTTGCCCATAGGGCAGATTCCTTTATGCCCTGTGTCACAGTGGGTTCATAGAATCCTAAGACTAGAAGCTAGCTTGAGAAGTCATCTGACCCTTGCCACTCTTGCCTCAGGTAGAGAGCCCTCCCGACACATCCCAGGTAAATGAAAAAATCTCTAGAGGAAAAGATTTAAAATCTTTCATTGTTAACCTGTTCTGGTTTTTAATGATTAATTATTATTAAGTTCTTCCTGCTACAATTGAGATAACTTTTGTTGAGACTTAGAATAGAAAATAGATTTGTCAACAAAAGAGAAAATTAACTGAAGGAAAATCAAGATGCACCTATTCACTGATAAATTTATTATCTAAACATTACTGGTTTAAGAACACATAGGTCTGATTGTACTTTCCTAAGGCAATTTCAGCTCCAGACAAAAGGAGCCACATAAAACCCTATTAGGCAGCTTTGGTAATACTGGCAGTCTTAATCTAACATGCTATGTTTAGAATGGGTGTATTTGAAATATTTGTTCTCAAAAAAAGCCATTTTTGCCTTCTTAGACACTTTCAAAAGCATTTGAACTGACTTTTCTGGACACCCCAGCTGCTAGTTTTCTATTCAGCATTTTTGATGCTAGAGGTGAATCTGAGAAGTCAGAATCACATGTCAACAAATAGCAACATTGAGGCTACAATTGTGCATGAAATAAAAGCTTACTAATGGAAGAGAAAGGAATAATACTTTATATAATATATAATATATAATTACATTATAATTATATTATAATTCTCGCTTCAGAAACTTTATAGCTTAAAATCCAGACTTTTGTCACTTCGTTGATGATCTCTGAATATTCAATATTGAACTGCATAAGTTACAGGATAATGAGGTTTTTCTGAAGGCATTGAGACCCATTGTGTAAATCAGAAACCACCTGGTATAGAATATAAGCTCCCTGAAGACAGCACTGCCTCATTGTTTTATCCCCTCCCCCAGCATTTTGTTTGGCCCAGTCTTCTTCAATTCAGCTGATAGATTGGACTTGGATTTGGACACACAGGGGTTCAAGTATTGCTTCGGAAGGTTACTGACTAGGTGACCAGAGAGGAGTCAGCAGGGAAGTCTTAAATGTTCTACATGTTGAGGGTCAGTGCCCAGGAGGGGAGAGCCCACTGCCAGCTGGGTATAAACCAGACAAGAGAGGCCCGGCCCTCTGGATGTAGAGGGGAGATGCTGCCTGGGAGGTGGGGTCTCAGCCACACTGAGCATCACGGGAGGCACAGGGAGGGGAGACCAGAGTCAAGGAGAGAGAAACTGGGTCTTTAGATTGATCCTGGGGGTCAGGAGGAGCACCAAAAGGTTGTGTGACTGGCAAAGGGGTGTGAGGGTGTGAGTGGTGCGAGTGTGGGTGTGTGGGTATGTAGGGGGTATATGCGGTTATGAGTGTGTTGGGGTGGTGGGGGTGTGTGGCTGTGAGTGGGTGAGCGTGAGTGTGGTGTTGGGGGGTTGTGTGTATGGGGGTGCATGTGTGTGTGTGTGTATGTGTGCATGTGTGCGTGTGTGTGTGTGTGTGTGTGTGTATGTGGGTGGGTGGTATGGGGTGTGTGTGATGACAGAGACATCCTCAGACATGTGTTTTGGTTGGTCCAAGACTAGTGGTACAAAAAAAGGCAGAAGAGCGTGGCTGCCTTCAAGGAAGTGCCTTCTAATGTAGGAGACCACAAGCACTCTCGCCAGGCCATGGGCACGTCCCCGTGTAGCCTGAATCAGATTAAAATGTAAAATCGATGTTAAGATTGCAGTTTCCTAAGCCACTTATTTGCCCACAGTGATTCTGAGACACAGGTTGTTTCTGTTTGAGTTTGTCATCGCTGATAGGGAGAAAATGATTGGGGAAAGAAAGAAAAATGATAACGGATTGGGAAAAACTTCTTGTGGAAAGTCGACTTTTATGTGGGGCTTAAAGGAAGCTAGGGAAGCTGAGCGGTGTAATGAGGATGAAGAACATGCCCCACCTGGGAGGCAGACAGAGGGAGCCCAGGATGGAGGGTCTTATTCCTTGAAGGTCAAGAAAGCCATGGGATAAGATTAAAGAAATCAGAGAAGGGGTGCAGGCTAAGTTCTGAAAAGACTTTGAAGGTCAAACAAATGATCCTAGAGCTGATGGGGAATCACCAGAGTTTATTAAATGTGGGGTGGGGTCCCACATGGTCAGGCCTGCACTGTAGGAAAGTCAAGTTTGGTAGCTGAAGGGAGAGCAGTGGAGACACTAGCAGCTTCCTTCACTAGGCCAGGGAGGAAGCAATGAAGGTGGCTGCGGCATGGAGGAGGGAAATGGAAGAGATGGTCCACAAGAGAAAGCCACAGACGTAGGCGACAGCTTAGGTCGTGGGGAGGGACCTTGGAAATAATAGGAAGGTTTGGAAGTGGGGAGTTGAGGGAGAAAGATGAGTTTACGTTTGGATGTGTCTGAAAGGCAGTTGGACCCGTGAGACAGGTCAGCTGAGAGGTCAGGGATGGAAAATCGATTTGAGAATCATTGGCATAGAGTTGATAATTAAATTCACAGAGGCTCACAAGATCCCCAAGTGGAATAGTATAGAGGGCAGATATAAAAGAGCCAAAGCCCATGAAATCCCCAAGGTTGAAGGGTGTAACCTGGAGAAGAGGGTGAAGGGGGTGAAGGTGTCCAAAGGCTGCAGAGAGGTCAGGAAAAGGGAGGACTGAGGGGAAAATCCAGTGGATTTGGCAGGTAGATCAGTAGTAACTTTAGAGAGAACAGTTTGGGTAGAATAACAAGGTCAGAAGCCACATGCTAAGAAGAGATCAAAGGGAGGAGAAGCAGAGACTTCCATTGATGTCTCCCTCCTCAAAATCACTTGGTGAAGAAAGGTTATCAAAATAATAAATCCTTTGCAGAGCTGAGCGTTTTATCATTAAACGAGTCGGGTTTTTCTACATTCTCCCTCATCATTGAAAAGACTGTAGGGGGTGGGACACATGATCCCTAGCAGCTTTGGAGTGGTGCCCCTTTGGAGCTGGAGGAGACTCAGGACACGCTTGGTCCAGGAGTTCTGTGTGGTTCTGGTCCATTTGGATGGCAGCAGAGGGATCTGGCCGTAGTGGCCTGGAATTAACAGATAACTGAAGTGTTCAATGTGATGATCATATTGGTCTTGTTTTTCCTCTACATGATGCCAAATGGCCAGTTGGAATATTTCCATTTTTTTTATAAATTCACTTTTTTTAGAATATTTTTTATTTATTTAGATTTTTGCAAGGTAAATGGGGTTAATTGAATTGCCCAAGGCCACACAGCTAGGTAATTATTATTAAGGGTCTGAGTCCAGATTTGAACTCAGGTATTCCTAACTCTAGGTCCGGTGCTCTATCCACTGCGCCAACTCCATTTTCAATCAGGTGTTTTTGTGTCATTTGAGCTTGAAGGTGGACGTGTGCAAGTACTGTTGTTTAGAGTCAAAGAATTCATTTTTAAATATCAGTGTTTCAAAGATTATTACATTATCTGACCAGTACAGATTTATAATTTGAATTTTTAATATTCTCATGTGCTTTCATTTAAACTTCTTCCTTTGTGTTCTAGCCTAAATGGATTTCATCATTTATATCTTGAAAGAACATACATAATACAGTTAGATTTTTACAATCTTGAATGCTGAATAGTTGATGCACTATTGTTGAGAAAAGATATAAGCAGGACCACACAAATTAAACCATTCAGTCAAGTAACTGGTCAGACCCCTAGTTTAACTTCCCTCCTTTCATGCCTTGAATTGATAGTAAATTTGCCGAAAATTATTTCATGATTATTCAGTTTAACCATAATATGTGTATTTTTTATATTTTTTAATTTAAGGCAATGGGGTTATGTGATTTGCCTAAGGTCACACAGCTAGTTAATAAGTGCATGAGTCTGGATTTGAACTCAGGTCCTCCTGACTCCAGGGCCGGTGCTCTATCCACTGCGCCACCTAGCCGTCACATAATACATATAAATAGATCATTTTAAAAGAATTTATTGAGAATAGATTTATATGTATGTGCATCCAAATGTACAGCTTTATAAAATATTATAAAAACAGAAGTGCCTCCAGAAATTAGCTAGTGCTGGTCCTTTCAACCAAATCTTTGGTTGCTGACAGTGATTCTAAGAAAAGGCATGTCTTGTCTTTCCTGGACATCATTCTCCAAATTCAAACAGCCCTTGCCCTTCCTAGGACAACTCAGCATTAATCCATCATATAATCAGGTTTTTGAAATGTCTGGACTCTTCCTGTATTGCAGCTGTAATGTGCTTTTCCAATGCCTTCCTCATCCATTCCCTCTGCTTGGCAAGTCTTGGCCTTCTTTAGTTTTCCCCATTCATCCCCAAACCCCCTCCAGACTTGCAGCAAGGTGGATGCCTCTTATGCTTTATAGAGATTTATAGAGACACCCTCGCATCCCGTACAGACTGTTGGAGCTTCAGTGGGAAGGCGGCTAAATGGGGCAGTGAGAGAGGGTGGGATTGGAGTCAGGAGAACCTGAGTTTGGATCCAGCTTCAAGCCTCACTGACTGTGTGACCCTGGACAACTTACTGACCCTATCTGTGCCTTTATTTGCTCATCTGTAAAATAGGAAAAATAATAACCCCCACTTCCCAGCATTGTTCTGAGGCTAAAATAACACAATATTTATAACACACTCTGAAAATCTTCAAGTATTAATAAATACTTATTTTTAAAATCTGCATGGCAGAAGGTTTTCATTCATCAGACTGGTGTGCTAAATGAACCTTTGAAGATTCCACAGCCAAGACTCTAGTTCTTGAAATACTCATCTCAAAATGAATAGATTTCCATATATGCTTTGGGGAGGATAGCCACTAAATACCTTCTGTGGCCAGAAGACCAATGTCTCATCTAATCTAATTGATTCAGTGAAAAAAGGGTAGTTATGAAAACCAAGGGAGGTCAGTTCCATAAGAACAACGTTGTAAATGGCTGGCTGGCCAGAGATCTTTAGAGTAGGCTTCCAAGTAAAGTGGGGTAAACTTGTGTGAACTATGCCTTTGTTCTAAAAGGGAAGAAGGGATCTTAAAATTCAGATTGTTTTTAACATTTCTTAGTTCAGAACTAGTTTACTTAAGGCATTTTTTCCTTTGTTTGACTAACCATTTCTCTGCCTAAATTAGATTAAGTAAATCAAATCCAAGGATTTAAACTATTTTAAAGGAATGAATGAGATTAGAGTAGATTAGAGTACAAAGGAAGAAAGGTTCTAGACCAAACCCAACCAGATGGACTCACATTTAAAATTTTTTTTTTTAATTTAAGACAATGGGGTTAAGTGGCTTGCCCCAAGGTCACACAGCTAGGTAATTATTAAGTGTCTGAGGCTGGATTTGAACTCGGGTCCTCCTGACTCCAGGGCCGGTGCTTTATCCACTGTGCCACCTAGCTGCCCCTGAACTCAAATTTTAACAGAAAGTGCTCAGAGGGTTTTCAGGATGAGATCAGGAAAAGGTTTCACTGTTTACTAGGAGCTGGGGAAGAATCTGTCATCCTCAGAATATGGGGCAACATGACCATTTTCTGCTATCTGCATCTACTTGTGATGACTTAGGTTGGAAACCCCTCACAATTCTGCCTTTGACTTATCAGGCGGTTACCCTCAGCCCCTCTCCCACTGGGGTTTTTCCCAGTGTGGTCACTGTACATAGTACAACTTCTTGGAGTCACCTAAGCATGTGAAGACTAACCCCCCCCCCAAAATGGGTTTCAGCTGCTGGAGGACCCGGAGAGCTTGGCCAGGCAGAGAAGAGGCCAAGGTCATCCTGGCCTTCCAGCCTGTGGCCAGGCATCTTGACCTCTGTCCTGCCACTGGACTCTAAGGAGGATGAGAGAGTGAGGCGGACAGCTGCCGTCCCGCCTCCCTTCAGTCCGGGTCATTCACGGCAAGATGTCCGTGTGAGGTCACTCATTCTCTTTAGGACAAAGAACAATCTGCAACAACAGTCAACTCTAAAGTCACTTCATGTGTAAGATAAAGCTCCAGATGTAGAAGTTAGTTACTTACAATTGTATTGTACAACATGGATTTAAACAAGTATTGTAGTTTGTTTTAATATAAAGAAAGGAAATAATGGAAAAAGATAGGCTGCTGATACCAAGGAAGGAGGAGTAAGGTGCCATGTGGCCTTCATATGTGGGTAAAGTTCATTATTTTTCTTTAATCTCCTCTTGGCTTATTTTTAACTTTGGTTCTTATTTGGAGGGATCACTGTATAAACTGGAGAAGGAAAGGAAGGGTATGTCCAATCAACTTTGGAAAAGTTTGTCTCCTTACTCAGGAATTTTCTTTCTCTTGATATTTTTTTTTTTCCTCCCTTGCCCACACTTTGTCATCCTTTTTCTTATTTTCTTTTGGGCTTTGGCCACTTTTGTTCATTTCAGTTGGCATTCTTGGGCTTCTTTTTGATATTCTCCTCTTTGATCCCTGGAAGTGACACCAGCTGTTGTTTGGTTTGCTTAGAGGTCTTTCCCTTTGGCATTGAGAAGTCCTATTGTTCATTTATGTTGGGAAAATCATTCTGATTGAGTAACCATGCAGAACTCAAGAGACAGACTTCCCACTCTGTGAACTGTAATAATAATTTGAAATAATTTGAAAACAAAGGGTTCAAATAATTCATTTTTAAAAAGTAATGGATATATATAAAGTTAAATATATATTCATATTCAGCAGTTAGACAAGTGCTTCAAAGCTGCTATAGGCAGTAAACATGTGGTCTCAAGGAATGTACTTTGGTAGGTCCATTGGTACCTGGGATGGCAGCATCGGTGAAAGTTAGAGTTGCAATATGTGGGCCCTAACATTCCAGCTCCAGCTGTGTTTCCTAATAGATCCAAAGAAATAAAGATGGGAAAAGTGGCAGGAATAGAGAAGTTGTGTGCAGAGGGCAGTCCTGGAGGAAGCCAACTGTTGAGAGCCATGATCCTCAAGTTCTGAATGAGAAAAGAATAGCAAAAGGCATGGACAAACATCTCAGACCTCTTTATTATGAAAGCTAATGATGGAAGGAAACATCTGTAGTTTTTGACACAAATACCTGTTTTTCTACTATATACAACTCTTATGAGAATAATTTTTGAATGTTGCAATGAAATTATTAGAAGGGAATGAGCAAACTGGCAATAGACCACTTTTTTTACCACTGTAAAATGGACTGTGTGAGTGTGAGAGAGTATGTGAGTATGAGTGTGTATGTGTGTATGTGAATGTGTATTTGTGTGTATGTGTATATAACCTGAACAAACTTGATTCAGCTCAGATTGGATTGCACTAGGCTAGGCTGGATTGGCCTTGAAAAATCACCCTGTTCTTTGAATGGCACCAAGCTTTTCCTTGAACCCCAAACCACCTTTCCAATACCAATATTGTTCTGAGGGTATGAGGCCCCCTGCAATCCCCATAGAATTGAGCTTGAGAATCACCCCGGGGAGAGGGGAAGCTCATGTGAATAGAGAATTTCTCAAAAGAGCTGTCATAAATATTTTAAAAAGCTCATCTGGAGTATGAAGGGAGTTAGTCAAGGGGTAAGACTAGGGAGGACCAGTGGGCCTCACAGGTGTTTGTTGGCAGCATCATGAATCGGGAGGGTATGAGGAAGAGCCCAGCACATGGGGAAAGTCCCTCGTGACAGACTTTTGGAAAGACTGCAACAAGAGTTGAAGAGGAAGGGAGGTGGATGAGTTGGGAATCTGCATCATGGGAGGGAAGGGGCTGAGATCGCTGAGGGACCTGGCGTCTAACCTGGATCTGGCCAAGGTAGCTCCTCTCCTGAGGGAAACCTTGCATGGATGTTAAATTCCCACACAGATCAGCAAGTTTTGCAGAGAGAGAAACTGATCTGAGTTCACAGACAATATTTCTAGCTCCACTGATCCCTTTTCCCATTTTTAAACATGAACATAACAAAGTGCAGAAAATGGAGATTTGCATGAAATTACAAATCAATTCTATAGTTTGCGTTTAATCATTCTGTAAACGTTTGGTGATAGGTACAAAAGAAACAAGCCAAGAGAAGGTGGATGGCTAAGGAAAGCAAAAGCAAAGGCTGGATGTGCCCCACCCCTTGGGGTGTCATCTGGGAATTTCTTGTGCAAGTAAGAGTTGGGCTAGGTGGTGCCCCAGGCCCCTTACAACTCTAAGCCTTTGGATCTGGAGAATTATTCCTGTTCTTCTGGAAAGAAACAGCTATAGCTCCAAGGCCTCCAGATGATTGAAGCTAAAGGTGCTTTGGCACAGTGAATAGAATGATGGATTTGGAGCCAGGAAAACAAGTTTTAATCTTCGTTTATTTGTTGTTTTATTATTTATTAGCTATATTTGTCACCTAATCTCACTGAGGTTCAATTTTCTCATCTGTAAAATGAGGATAATATCAATGGTACCTACCTCATGGGGTGGTTGTGAGACCCAAATACTAAAATGTATGAAAAATATTATATGTATTTTTCTGCCTTTGCCATGTGATGCATACTTAGTGACTTCTGTTTATTGCCCCATAGGAAACAAATCACAAGACAGTGGCATAGCAGAAATGGAGGAGCTTCCAGTCCCTCACAACATCAAAATTAGTAATATCACATGTGATTCTTTCAAGATTTCATGGGAAATGGATTCAAAATCAAAAGACCGGATTACACACTATTTCATTGACCTGAACAAGAAAGAGAACAAAAATTCTAACAAATTTAAGCATAAGGTAAGTAGATACCAGTGGCTATCAGCCATGCTCTGACAGGCCATGCAAAAGCATTTGCTGTTTTTAAAATTTGAGTGGTGAGTGAATGTTTCATTATTAAAGACTTTTGGAAGAATTCTTTCCAAAAGGACAATGGCCCTTCCCTTAATATCTGAATGGAGCTGACATATCATTGTGATGGGAGAAGAGAGAGAATGCATCAAAAGCAAACCAAGCAAAGGGTATATTGTTAGGATAAAGGAGAACCTGATGATTTGATTTTGTTGTCCTTTTTATTAACACAGTTGTATGTGAACTGAAAGTGGAGG
This sequence comes from Macrotis lagotis, assembly GCF_037893015.1. Taxonomy (NCBI): domain Eukaryota; kingdom Metazoa; phylum Chordata; class Mammalia; order Peramelemorphia; family Peramelidae; genus Macrotis; species Macrotis lagotis. The sequence goes on from NC_133661.1 coordinate 20,422,458, forward strand.
AGAGAAAAAGGGTCAGATTCTTAGTTCTCCAATAATCATGATTACATAGGAAATATTAAATTAGCAGGTTCAGTCCATCACTACCTAGATATGGGTTTGGAAAATTGAAACTGCATTCTGTGACAAAGGCACTCTGTTGAACAAAGGTGAGAAAATTCATTTTACTATGCTTCCTGGGTTAAAAAACATGTTTTTCATAATTTAAAAAAATGACGGGAAACATTGTTCTTCCTCTGCTTGCAAAATATTGATGAAATTTTAAAAATTAATGTTAATTATTTTTACCTGCATGTAATTGGAGGAAATAAAATGCTAAATAGATAGTTTTTTTTTTAAAAAGAGAAAGTAAAAAAAGGAGATATGCAAAGACACTACTTGCTCCTTTACAAAGGGGAGAATCTCAGATATGAGACATCAGAAGTTTTTAATTTGTCTTACTGGATTTTTTTAAATAATTCTTTTTTCTAAGTGAGAGCTCCCTTGAAGAAGAAGGAAAACATATGGGGGTATGTGTATGCAGTGTTAACATGAAAAGCATCAACAGCAAGATAGTTTTTTTATTTTTTATTTTTTAGCTTTTTGCAAGGCAAACGGGGTTAAGTGGCTTGCCCAAGGCCACACAGCTAGGTAATTATTAAGTGTCTGAGACTGGATTTGAACCCAGGTACTCCTGACTCCAGGGCCGGTGCTTTATCCACTACGCCACCTACCCACCCCAGCAAGATAGTTTTAAAAGTAAAATTTTCAAAATCTGCAAAAAGTATTCATTGTTGAACTACCGTGATGTCATTGGATAGTACAAAGAAATGCTTTAAGCAAAGAGATGATTGTATTTCAGCAATTTGAAGATAATTTACAAGTTGTAGAAATGTTAACTCAGTGACCAAATGCTTCATGATCTTTTAGCGAACAGTAGGTGGCTGGAAGCCAGGGGTAGATCTCAACCTGTCTCCTTCTACCTGTCCTTTTCTATGGGTCAGACTAAGGTGTTTCTATGTGGAACATCTACCATTGGGTGGTGCTTAAGGATTTCCTCCTCCAGGGGTGGGGTGGGGCTCCTCTCCTTAGGCAGCTGGGTGACCTGGGGGCGGCACCACCTCTCTGGGCCTTCCCTTCATTACCTTCCAAAGGAGAGCATCCTGGCTGATTTCTTACATCTGCATCTCTGCACTTCAGGACTCTTGGGATGTATGAAATTTGTCTGATGTCTTTTTTGTCTTAGGATGTTCCCACCAAATTGGTGGCCAAGGCCGTCCCCTTGCCCATGACTGTGCGTGGACACTGGTTCCTGAGCCCCCGGACCGAGTACACCGTCGCTGTGCAGACGGCCTCGAAGCAGGTCGATGGAGATTATGTTGTGTCTGAGTGGAGTGAAATCATCGAATTTTGCACAGCAGGTGAGACCCCGGGGTGGGGGGCAGGAGGGGGCAGCAGAGGAAGGGGGTAAAGCCGAGAGGCCCCAGGAGAGACTAGGAAACTAATTACAGGGAAAAAGGATAAAGTGATTGCCCTATCTCCAAGTGTTGCCTAGATCGAGTGACTGGTTTTGTTTTTTTGTTTTTTTTTTTTTACCTTAAGAGCATTTTACAGCAAAGTGATATATGTCCTTTGGCTGGAGGGTCTCAGCAATAGAAAAGATCTTGTCCTTTTGGCTCTCTTCTTCCGTTGGCTTGTAGGTCAAAATGTTAATTAAAAAAAAACTAGTTGGAAATGAAACATTTTAGCATATTTTCTGAGTTTTGTATTGTAGGGGAAATACATTTCTTCAGTTTCCTCTGAGAGGTCTCTCCCTCCTAAATATCTGTGAGGCAGCTAGGAGGTGCTTCAGTCAGCATACTGCTGGCCCAGAGTCAGGGAGATGCAAGTTCAAATTCAGCCTTAGAAACCCTGACCTTGGGTGAAGCAGTTCACCTCTGCTTCCTCACCTGTAAATCTCCCAGGATGGCAGTGCAGATTGAAGGAGATAATGTGTGAGGTACACAGCAGATGCCTACTAAATAATGACTCCTTTCTATGACCTCAGCTTCTTAATGGTCACTGGAGAACCAGAGCGGCACCAGGAGAACTAGAAAAGTGAAGCCAGGGAGGGAGTGGCCGTGTGCAGGGTGAATCCATCCAGTGTAGGTTGGAATGGAGGTCAAGAGAGCAAAGACTTCCTGTGGAAGGTCTGCCAGGAAGAGGAGAGGCCGGGAGGGGAGGGGAGGAGGGCGACAAATGAGGACAAGTAACATGTGGGAAGATAAGGCTGGAAAGGTAGATGGGGCTCAGATGTGCAGGTTTTTAACACTAAGGGGGGGGGCACCCAGGATCCTGGGGGGAGGGGGGAGAAGAAGTCAGAGGGTCAGGACCAGGTTTAAGGAAAAGGCCACTGGAGGCAGGAGACCCTTCCACGAGAGCAGTGGAGGGTCCAACCTAAGGGGAGAGCCATGAGGGATCACATGGGGTAAATTGGAGCAGATTCTTTGAATTGTAGAGTTTGGTAAGCCTGTCGAGTATATAGGAGATGCTGATCAGCTTCTCTTGGAGCTCATGACTCGGGCAAGGGCTGATAACCAGGATGCTGTGACTGATTCCAGGGAGCCTGTAAAGAGGGGCTTTGGAGGAGAGGCAGTGACTTGGTTTGGGGCCTGTTGAGTAGATTTTCTTCAGAATGTTCACTGACAAGTGTCAAGGGGGCTCTGAAGATGAGAACAAGATCAGGCCTGGAGAACAGGCACCTGACAAAGCCCCAAGTCGGGGGCTGTGTCACGGGTGATGACACCTGGAGAGTAAACTGAGACCCGGGGAGGGCAGCATTGGAAGAAAAGCTCTTCTCTGATCCTCAGCCCCTTGAGGACAACTGAGGTGTTTATCGAGCCATTCCAAAGCCATGGGGCCATCCAGATGACTCTCCCTGGGTGTCTACCGTCCACTGATTCTGCTTTCTTGGAAGGGTTCCCTCATCCCATCTTTGTCTTGTCTGTTGTCTGCAAGAAGGGACTCTTGGCAGAGGCTGGGCATGGAGGGAAATGGAGCTCTCAGAAATGCCACCAAAAAGGCCTGCCTTTTTCCAGTTTGCTGTTGCCTGGCAACTTGCTCCAGCCGAGCCCTAGTGCTCTCTCGCCCCTGGAGGGGCCCAAACCACCTTGAAGAATGCCAGCTTCACCTCTATTCTGCCATCATCTACTGCTTCTAAGCCCCATGCACAGTCCCACTGCCTCAGTCCAACTCCCATTCACTGAACAGTCCTAGCCTCCCCAACAGACCTCAGGTCTCATCACCTTTAACCTCTGAGTTGCATTTTATAGATGGGCTCTTCTTTTCCTCTTATCTTGACCTCAAGATAGAGCTTGGGACAGCTAAGTGGCACAGTAGATAGAGCCCCGGCCCTGGAGCCAGGAGAACCTAAGTTCACATATGGCCTCAGACACTTAATGATTACCTAGCTGTGTGGCCTTGGGCAAATTGCTTAACCCCATTGCCTTGGGAAAAAAAAGAAAAATAGATGAGAAGACCAGAAAGAGATTCGGCAGCCCAACCCCCAGAGGAGCTAGCATCTGCCAGGGTGCCAATGCAAACTGCTTCCGGCCATTTTCAGTTCAGAAGGTGAAGCTCAGAAGGATTAAAATGGCATTAGAATTCATTTTCTGGAACATGACATTTTAACTCTTTCTAGCATATCAGGTTTACCTTGAACTTTTGGGTGAGACCTTCCTGGATTGTGACCTCATCTAAAGTCTGCCCAGAGCCAATCAGAACATCAGGAAATGGCATCTGTGTAGACATGGAGCCCAGTCCCCAGGGTGGGTTCAGGCACTTGGGAATTCCTGGGAAGAGGGGAATTTCTCCCAGGGTTCCCTAGAGGAGGCGTTGGGTCAGATGTTCTGATCATTTCCCAGGTGTGATTGGTGGGATACTGTGGATCCACTGTAAGCCATTTCTGTAACTTATTGCTCCCTGATTTATCTAATTACTACTGAGTTGGGAATGTTTTGGAATCCTTAAAAAACCTTCATTCTATTATGTTCAGCTGGAACTCATTCCATCTAACAGATCTGGATTTCAGTCCAAGCACCCCACAACTATCTTGGGGAACTTTGTTTTGTAAAAACTCCAAACTTCCAAGGACCAGACTTTGGCCACCACAGCCAGGCTCTTGAGATCCTGAACCGGCCTGCTACCCAAGCACCTCACAAGCTCTTCCAGAATCTTGAGAAGCAGTGACCCAGAACTTGGGCCCATTTCTCCCTCCAGTCTGCCTCCTGGCTGCCCAGAGCACAAGTCATTCTTGAAAATTCAGTTTCTTCTGTTCAATGAAATAGCTAATCAGTGAGGAATTAGGAGAGGATGGTTCGGCTCTTCACAAGCCACACCACATGGCGTTTTAAGCTGCTGTTTGTCCTGATTTAGATTGCCTGAGGCCCCCTACGCTCCAGACTCATGGTCCTGGAAGCTGCCTCCCCAAAGTCTCCTCCTCCGGGTTTCACAGGGGACTCCTGAGATCTCCATGAGTAAAAAGTGACAAGATATTCTCCACAACATAATCGTGGCGCTGGTGAGAAGTTGTGGCTACTCTCCCAAGGGACGAGTGGCTTATCCAAGGGGGTCTAGTCAGCACAGTGAACAGACACCAAGCCAAGTCTCCCGGTCGTCACAGTCCTCTCAATGAAATCACCATTGTTGGATGGGCAGACGTATGTGCACATGTGTACATAGGCACTGACAGGCTTATGTATGCACACACATTCACTGTTGAGTCGTTTTCAATCACGTCTGACTCTTGGGGCCTCTTCGGGGCTTTCTTGGCAGAGATGCTGCTGGGGTTGGCTGTTTCTTCAGCTCATTATACAGATGAAGAAACAGACAAAGAGTTACGGGACTTGGTGAGGGTCACACAGCTGGTGAGTGTCTGAGGCCAGATTTGAACTCAGGAGGAGAAGTCTTCCTGACTCAAGGCCCAGGACTCTCTTCACTGCACCAAACTAGGATGTCTTATTTCCCATAAAGTATGTAACAATAGTTTACTTTTTATTCCCTGAATAATACTGAATTTTCCTTGGTTCGTTAAGTCTCAGGCCAGTCTTAACAGGCCATCTTCTTCTTCTTTGCAGATTATTCAAAAGTTCACTTAACACAGCTCTTGGAAAAGGCTGAAGTGATCGCAGGACGTATGCTTAAATTTACCGTTTTTTATCGTAATCAACAAAAAGAATACTTTGACTACATCCGGTAAGAACCCAAAAATAACCTTTTGCGAGAGTAACTTATTTAGAATTTATCTAATTTGTGCTTAAGAATCTGCCTGCTTCAAAGTTTACACGGGAAATGTTAATTACTCTGTTGATTTTAATTTCTGAAAGGAAAAAAAGTCTAAAACAACCATTTTGCCAAAGTTCCATTCAGTGACTACTTAGCACGGAAAGGAAAAACACATGTGAACTTGAACCAGAAATTAGATGAATAAAATTATATTTGAAATTCTAACTGAGATAACCTGCTGCTAGTATGATTCAGTGGCCTTTTACAGTTTGTATTTTCAAATACCTAATTCTCTTTGGACTTGTTGGTCTGTGAAGAAGGCCTCCGCCCCTGGGATCTTTGGGTCCCTGGAGTGCTGAGCCTGCTCCCCAGGCAGGGAGCGTCTACGCCTCTGCAGACACACTCCTCTGCTACCATAAATCCCTTTCTTGGTCTCTTCTCGACAATGAAAACAGAGAAGTTGGACCGTCTGGTCTGAGCTGTGGTCATGTGACTTTCATGGGGCCTTGAGGTCCCCTCCCTTACCTTGATCCCTGTGTCTTCTGCAAATTGCGCTCCATTGGCTGCCTTTGAACCCCAAAATATCCATTTAATTGATGTTCCTGAAAGTTGACAGTGGTCACCAGGGAAGCCCAATACACCCTTAGAAAAGCAGCCAATGATTCAGTCCTTTGGGCATTTTCTAACTTTTTTAGTGATTCATTCATTGGAGGAGCAAAGTGTTCCCCAGTATCTGAAGGTGGCAGTGGGGAAGGAGCTCAGCCAATGATGCAAACCCGGGATGCTGGAACCATTAAGCCCAGCCTTTCCGCAGCCTTGGTCAGCATCCTTGGCCTGGGGTCTGTTTTCCTTTCCTGGTTTCACTGTCCATCCCAGCCCAGTTTGAATGATCTGTACTCTGTGGAGCTTCTATAAGACACACGTGTAACCCTAAGAAATGATCTGCTGCATGTGACTGGCTGCACACGGGGGGCGAGGGATGCCGGCGTCTGTTTTAGGCCTTGGCAAGTTCCCATCGAAGCTTCTTGTCAGGTGAGAACTTTGGAAGGTTGTGGAGCCAAGAGCATCTTCTGTTGAGGGTCGTTGCCCTTGGCCTGAGATGATGGCGAATGCTGAAGAGTGGCCGGGATGGGTCCACAGATGGCCAGGGCGCCCTCTCCTGATGAAACACATCCGGTCCTTGCCATGGCCTTGGACCAGAGATGCCCTGAGAACGGCTGCCTAGGACCAGGACGACGCAGCGTGGCATTCATTCGGCTCTCCACCGGAGGGCAGGCTCGCTCCACACCAGACTGTCTACACCTCTTGCTGGGCGCAGCTCCTCCCCACTCTGGTCCCAGCTCTTCACCAGCAGCATCAACACATGGAGCCCAGGGAAGGAAGGGGAGCTGCGGTCAGAAGGACCGGCCTGCCCACGGTCAGCCTTGGCCTGGCTGCCTTTCCCAGGGCTGGATGGAAAAGGAAAGGGGGAGCTCAAAGGTGGAGTCTGCCTGCCCTCCCTCTGAGCGGGCTTGGGGGCATGGCGGCGGGGGGACATGATGGCTGCAAGGAGGCGGCCAGTAAATGTTTATGCCTAAGAACCAGCAAGGATTCCTTCGCTCTTGTGTTATTGAACTGAATAGGCTCGAAGCCATCTTCCAGAGAATCCAGCTGGGACAGGTCGCCTGGACTTTTACTTTCTGTTGATACCTTTTAAAAAAATAGCTTTTTTTAGGTCAAAAGAATAAAATGTTTGGGAAAAGCTGAGGAATAGATTCACTTTCCTGTCTCCTTTTTCCAGCTTCATGCCTGGGCAAATGACTTGTTTCTGTCTTTGAGACGATTAAATGGCAGAGAAGGCTTGGGTGTCCCCCCAGAATACAGCCAGCCCTGCCTGACCCGGGGTCAGCTCAGCCCCAGGAAGAAGCAGACTTCTGGGGCTGCCGAGGCACTACCAAGGCAGGCTAGGCCTAGAGGCTCGGGGCCGGGGGCTTAAGGTCCTCAGGGTGGGGGGACTCTGCCAGCCTAGAAATGAAGGTAGTGGTTGACTGAATTAGCTGGGTGGGGCAGTGACTAGAGCTCAGACCCTGAAGTCAAGAAGACCTGAGTTCAAATGCTGCCTCAGACACTAGAAGCTCACTAGCTGGGTGACCTTGGGCAAGTCACCTCGCATCCAGGGCCATCTCTGCTCATCCTGATCCATCTCTGGCTCTGGAGGAAAAAGGGAAGTGGGGATTTGGCACAACCCCCACTCCAATCCAGTTCGTGGCCTCACCTCCCTGATGTCATGGGCCCTTCAAGAATGAAGGACAAAGTCTGCCCCATCCCAGGACTTATGTGAAGAACGCCCTGGAAGGGGGTGCTGTTGGGCTCATTTTACAGATGAAGAAACTGAAACAAGCAGGCAAATGACTTCCTCAGACCACACAGAGTAAATTTGAACTTGGGTCTTTCTGACTCTAGGCCCAGCTCACTAGCCACTGTGGGGCCCCCTCGCCACCTGAATGCCAACTAGGGAGCTGGGGGCCCTATGGATGAGGGGCTAAGAACTCGGTGCAGAGAAGACCAGGGTTCAAATTCTGCCTCAGTGAGGTCAATCACAACCTCAATTTTCTTATTTATGAAATAAAGACTAGGGAAAAGGTTCCTTCCAGTGCTAACTATGCAGTAAATTATTATTATTAATAATTATTCATCATTATTATTATTATATTTAAGCCCTTCATATTCCAGATAAGAAAGCTGAGGAGATGGGGTTTCCTGGGAAGCTTGCCTTGTAACTGCTTTTCAGTTTAGAAATAGGAAGGGAGGGGTGGCTAGGTGGCGTAGTGGATAAAGCACCAGCCTTGGAGTCAGGAGTACCTGGGTTCAAATCCGGTCTCAGACACTTAATAATTACCTAGCTGTGTGGCCTTGGGCAAGCCACTTAACCCCGTTTGCCTTGCAAAAACCTAAAAAAAAAATAGGAAGGGGCAGCTAGGTGACGCAGTGAATAGAGCACCAGCCCTGGAGTCAGGAGGACCCGAGTTCAAATCCGACCTCAGACACTTAATGATTACCTAGCTGTGTGGCCTTGGGCAAGCCACTTAACCCCATTGCCTTGCAAAAAAAAAAAAAAATAAGTTTAGAAATAGGAACAACCACCAAGAAGACGAACCGGCAGGCAGAGCTCCTGAAAAGGAACTAGGGGAGCTTGTCAGCCCAGGCCCACGCTGAGCAGGGAGCCTGCGGATGGCCACCATCTTTGGGGTGCTGCTTCTCCTGGGCTGCCTAAAGAGAAACAGCAATATGGTTAACATTTGGATTTATGAAGGAAACATTAAAGAATTTTTGCCTCTATAGGATGTTAAGACAAGTTATTTTTCTTACTTTTTAGTGAATGCTAATTATCATAAGAAATCCAACGTTTGCATTTGATGTATACTTGCCTGTGATCAAGCTTATGTTTTTAGAAGAAATGCAACTTCAAGCAATGTTGGAAACAGGAAATGCCAGTTTTAATTGGACAATTGCTTAGAAAAATATTCTATGGGGGGCGGCTAGGTGCTGCAGTGGACAAGCTCCAGCCCTGGAGTCAGGAGGACCTGAGTTCAAATCCAACCTCAGACACTTGCCTTGCAACTCTCCCTCCCCCCAAAAGAAAAATAGTCTATGTCATCAGTGCTTAGCACAGTGCCTGACATGGGAGACACCCCACAAATGACTGATTTACTCTATACTGTTGGTCAAAAATGGACTAGAGTTAGATGAAATTATCTAGACTAGAAGGTAAGGTCTGGAGCGATTAAAGGACAGGGTTCTGAATAACTCAGCTATTCAGTAATGATGAAGACTCAAATGTCAAAAAATCCTGGGTGCTTAGACAAGCTGCATTAAATATGGAATTATTTCTTATATTTTTTGTTCAAAGTATAATTTTTGAATGTAGACTGAAAACCTGATAATTTCTCATTTAACGGATTGGGACCACCTAATCTGAGTCAAAAGAGCCTTTTTATTCAGATTGTTTGGAAAATGGAGAGTTCTGATTGAGAATTCTGACGAGTTTGCAGTTAAAACAAAGAATTCATGAATCTCCAATTTTCAAAGAATTAGACTCAAATCAAACACCTATCAAGAAGCTGATAAAACATAATTTCACTCACTGATGACTTAGATGAAACTTTGGGATCTTGTGGTATGTCCAAGTGAGCCTACACGGTCGGGGTACGGAGTCTAAAATTCAGCAAATAGTCATCACCTACTGTATGCATAACAGACCACTGAAAATGCTGGGAGCTTCCATCTCAGTGTGGGGAAAGGACCCACCTCAGTGCGACACATAGAACAGGAGCAAATGGGGGCTTTGAGCTTGGCTCCCTTCCACAACCGAGTTTGGAGCCTTCATCTTTTGAGGAAGCTGGTGTTCTTGAAGGGGTCCTCCTCCTCTGAGGCATCCCAAAAGTCTTAGTGCCATGGGAGGCTATGCACGCTCTCAAAGGCAGCTGGGTAGGGCTGCAATGGCCAGAGCACCGGGCCCAGAGTCAGGAAGACCCTGGACACCTGACACTAGTGGTGTGTCCTTGGGCGAGTTCCAGCCACTCCTTATTTCTGCAAAATGGTGATCATGACACGGCCCCGCCTCCTGGGATGATGGTGATGATGATAGCTTTTTATCCTTCATGACATCAGGGAGGTGATGCCATGACAAGCACATGACTGAGTGAGGAGCGGCTGTGTTAAGTCACCTCTCCTCTGGAGCCAACTGGGTCCAGTGGCCAGACAGAAATGGATAAGCCCTGGATGCAAGGCAGTCCGGGTTAAGTGACTTGTCCAAAGTCACACAGTTGTGTCTGAGGCTGGAATCGAACTCTGGTCCTCCTGACTCCAGGGCTGGCGCTGTAGCTGCTGCCCCACCTAGCTGCCCTAGATGCCCTCCCGGGGATATCATAAAGGACTGTGAGGCCTGGTCAGCCCCATGTAAAGGCCGGCCAAGCTTGTTTCTGTTCCAGTTCAAGCTTTCTGCAGCCTTGAGGCTTGGGGCGGGGGCTGCCCTGTAGACTCCCTTGCTCCAGCCAGCTGGTCGCCCCTGGTTTTATCTCGTGGTGGCCCTGCAAACCACATCCCCCATTTAAGGAAGCTTTTGGCTCACTCAGTGAACCCTGCTCAAAAGGAAGAGGGGCAGCATCGGGGCATTGTGTAAGCATGGCCCAGGCCACAAGCACAAGACCCAGAGAGGCGGTCCATGAAGTTCGAGAGGAGGCTTGGGGGGGGTCTGCGGGGACCCCTTGGCAGGGCCTGACCTCGGGCTCTTTCCTGGATGCATCATTCCCAGTCCTGGACTTGGGGGAGTTTAGATTCTAGGGAAATAGAAATGGAACACGTTCAAGTTCCTTCTACTTGGCAGCTCGTGCATTGAGTGAAGCTGAAGTCTTTCAGCCATGGGACACCTCGAAAAATGGGAAAGGCGAGCTCTCTGTGCCAGCCTCCTGGGGTGGTACGCTCTGGCCCCAATGCTGGGCGCAGAGCCTGGCCAGGTGCACCAACCGTCTCACCGGCCATCTCCGGGGGGCTGTGTGGGAAAGCTTGGGGGGGGGGGGCTCCCAGGAGCAACACTAACAGGTCTCCCTCCTCGACTTGCAGAGACCAGCACGGGAACGCCATGCAGCCCTCCGTCAAGGACAACAGCGGGAGCCACGGCTCCCCCATCAGCGGGAAGCTGGAGGGTATCTTCTTCAGCTGCAGCACCGAGTTCAACACGGGGAAGCCCCCCCAAGATTCCCCTTATGGCCGATACCGGTTCGAGATCGCAGCAGAGAAACTTTTTAACCCCAACACCAACTTGTACTTTGGGGACTTCTACTGTATGTACACCGCCTATCATTACGTGATTCTGGTCGTGGCCCCCGTCGGGTCCCCGGGAGATGAATTCTGTAAGCAACGCCTCCCTCAGCTCAACTCTAAGGATAATAAGTTTCTGACCTGCACTGAAGAAGGCGGCCTGCTGGTTTACCACCATGCCCAGGATGTCATTTTAGAAGTTATTTACACCGACCCCGTGGATCTCTCCCTTGGCACCGTGGCAGAAATCACTGGGCACCAGCTCATGAGCTTGTCTACTGCAAACGCAAAGAAAGATCCCAGCTGCAAAACCTGCAACATCAGCGTTGGACGCTAAGGCGCTCTTGCTGTCCTGTCCCCCCTCGGCCCTCGTCAGCCCCCCAGGAGCATCTGCCTCTCCGTCGTCCATCCTCATCGCCGGGTGTTCTCCTCCGAAGCATGTCCAGGCTGCCGGGGCCCAAAGCCGTCGGCACATTTCACGTTTCTTTCATAGCCCTTCTAGTACCCCCCCCCCCACTCCGCCCTCCCATCACTTAGATGATGAAAGGTCCCGAGTTCTCCTTCCGGCCCTTGTTTGTTGCCTAGATGCTGCAATGTCTTTTCTGTATCCTTTTCTGCTGAACATAACAAAATGAATCTATATAGACAGCTTTAGCAAAATATGAATTAATGGCTTACAAATGGTGTTTAAATATGCATTCATTTTAATCTACTGAACAAATATTGGGACAACTCCAAACAGCATGAGAGGTTGTAATTGCAGCATGAAGTTAAAAATCCTGAAGCCTAGACTTGTCAGCACTTCCAACTTGTTGTTTGACAGTGTTATTTATGTTATTTATATTAGCTAACAGGAAACAACTACTGTGTTTCACCATAATAAATATAATAGAAAAATATTTTATTTGTACTGTTATAAAATATTTACAATCATATAGAATATAGAGATTACATTTTAATAGCAATTGTGCACAGTTCATGAAGCCATTCCCCCTTCTCAAAGACATAGCTTGTGAATCTCAAGTTTCAGTCAGCTGTGTATCTGTTCTGTTATTACTAGAGATGGATTTCAATTAAACACGTTTATGAAGATTATTCTGATTCATAAAAGTTATAAAATACCAAGTCAATACACAGAAAACACCAAGCCAGGGAAATGGAAAAGTCCACTTGGGAAGTGGCTGACAATTTTCTCATCCGGCCTGTGAAAAGGAGACTTTCTTCAGAACCGTGCTTAAACAACATCACATACACTAGAAATGCAAATGTGGTTGGGACCCCAGGAAGTGTTGCCATTTTACACAGGCTTCACCAAAAACAAAACGAATGATGGTGCGCCGTCCCCCGGTGTGGTGCAGAGCCATAGACTCCATCTGATGGGACCGGTCACCACCTCTCTGGCCAAGCTCCCAAAGCTCCATTGTCCTTTGTTAGGCAACAGGCAGTCACAAAGCTTGGAATGCACTTTTGCCCAGAGATGAGAGGAGATGCTTAGATCTCACCAGGTTAGAGCACTTACATCTAGAACATTAAGAAAAAACGCCTATTTTCAATGGAAAAATAGTCATATAATCTGAGTTTCAGGAAGCAAAAAGCTTAACAATCATAACCAGCAATTCAGTGATATGCTACAGACACTTAGCTATCCAAAATACCTGTTTTCAAATCTGAATGCAATATTTTTATTTTAATATAAACATCTGGCAAGTATAGACAATGAATACTTGATAATTCACAAAGTGCATGCCGTCAGAATGAGCTTTGGTAATTGGGAACACAAAATTGCAAATCATAGGCCAAAATAAGGTGCTCATTTTATGAGAAATTAGAAATCAGCAATCACCTACTCTAAGGTCAATTATTTTAAGGTACTGCAGACATAAAAGGACAATTGAGTGTCTGGGGGAGTTTTGCTTATCTAAGAAAGAAATTTCTAGGAGAAGCTTAACTATTTTACTACCAGTATTACTCCTTTCTATTTGAAAAACCAGAATTTCTCCTGTTGCTTTTCCCCAATGCAGTTTTGACTTTAACACCCACTCCCTTCCTTGTGCCATCAGTCGAGCAGCTCTTTAGGGTGACCTCCCCTCACTGTCCTCCTTGGGCTCTTCTCCCCGGGTGGCTTTGCTGTGACTCCAGGACCCTCCTCCGGGTCTCCCTGGGCCGGCCATAGCTTAAAGTGCTTCTGAATGTGTTTAGCTGACCTGGAGGGGGGGAGGCAGCCTTCCACCCGGCCCTTTCCTCCTCTCAGATTGTCTTGGACACCTCTTGTTTACTGATGAGAACCTCCAGTAATCGCAGTTTCGCTTTTATGTGCTTGTACTCATAATATTCATCTGCCATGGGAATCCGATCTTCCTTTTGTGGGCTCCTGGGGGGGGAGAAAAGATGAGAGGGCTGAGTCCGCCAGGCTAGGCTATCCTTCCCTCCTTTGGGAGGGTCTGGGGGCCAAGGCGGGGAGAGCAGAAGGCCCTCCCCTCAGAGCCCTTCTTGTGGTCTGGGCACCCCTGTAATTCTGAGCTTTCACCCAAACCACCCTGTGCTCCCGGGCAGGGCACCGAAGCCATAACGAGGCCTCATTTCAGAGACAGATGCCTGGCTTCAAGCTGTGTGCTGCTTGCTGTGCCCCTCTTCAAGGGTCTAAACCACTGGGTTTTAGTTACCCCCCCCTTTCTGCATAGTAGTTTAGACAGAGCTCGGGGGGTGAGTTTACATGCCAGCTCTGTGGTCCAAGGGTGACCCGTGTATGCTTCCATCCCCATTCAAGAGGACCGTGCTAACATCTGGGGGAGAAGGCATCTGTGTGGTCAGGAGATGGGTTCAAGATTCAAACTGCTGCAGGTCCCAGAAGGCAAGTGTTCTAACCCAGTTGCTAAGAAGGTAAACTGTTTGCAGGACATTTTATATCTGTGACCTGGAACTGGAGACGAGGGGGAACCCCAGCCCACCTACCCCAACCCATCAGGAAATATAGGAAAAGACCTTTCAGCAGGGAAATGGGTTTTCTCTGTCTTTGGCCCCTGCCCAGCTCTGACCTTGCACTTTAGGTTTTTAGAGCATCCACCTCGACCGTCACCCCCTTCACTGAAGTCTGGTGGACAGTGAGTGGAGGGCAGCAGCTAACTGGGAAGAACCAGTTCCTCGGCCCTGGAGTCAGGATCTCAGAGGCCAGATTAGTTGGCTGGACTGAGAGGGCTGGCGTCCGGTGTCTGCAGCCATCGAGTCCGGGCTCGCCGGTCCACGGCTCTGATGGGACCTTGCTGTTCCACCCCACGCTGGCTTCTAGGATTTCTCCCTATTCATGCCCATCCTCATCACATGAGCTAAGAGTGAAGTGCCCAAAGGTGGCCGGCTCTCATCCAGATGCCCTCTTGCCTAATGACGACAGGTCTAGAATTCTGGCAGCTCACATGGAGCCACCACCATGGTGGAGAAACGTCCAAGTGATGCAAGACAGTGTCCTCTCCCACCTGTCAAGCTAGCATTAATTACTGGGGTGCCGGCCACTACAGGGCAACGGGGACACAAAGACTGAAATGGGGTACTCTAGGGCTGTGAAGGAAGACCCCCCCCTGGTCCTGGTTAAGGGCCTGACCATGGACAAGTCTTAACTGTGGGGTTTTTAACTTTCAGGTAGGTAAGGAGCTGTTAGGATGAACCACCCTCCCCTTCCCAAGAAGGGGTTTGTAGCTCAAGGCCATGCCCACCAAGGAGAGGACCAATCTCTGGCAGAGCTGGACTCTGGACTCATTGCTCAATAGGCCACATGACCTTGTGGATGGGGGCGGGGAGGACCCCAGCCACAGAACATCCTTGAGGCTTTGAAAGGGGGTCAAGGTCAGTGATGGAGCAATAAGGTTGGGGGGGTAGATAACCCATAGGAATCAGCTCAAACAGCCAGTCAGACCTCCAAGTCCAACAAGACAGCTACATGCACAACACGCTAACAGGCACGTGCTCCTGCAGCCATGTCTGCAAGGGTGTTCTCTACCCCAAACCCCCTCCCTACTCCTCTCTCTCTCTCTCTCTCTCTCTCTCTCTCTCTCTCTCAACTGCCCCCCCAGAAAAGTGGGGAGGGGACCCTGAAACCCAGAACCCCCCTCTTCACTCCATCCTCCTGTGCCCATGGGCAATGCTGGGTCTCAGTTTCTCCAGGCTTGTGCACAGTCCAAGACATCACATTTCTTCAGTTCCTAATTAACTTCCAAGACAGGATAATTAGAATTACTGTCCTCTGATGTGTTTTCTGAATGCGGGTCCTCTACCTTTGGAGCCATCGCAAGGCTTGCTTCTTCCCACAAATACTCAGTGGGTGGTCTTCCTGGGACCATGACTTATGTCCCAGCACTCTCGAGTGACGCAGCATTTGGTGTACCTGATCCACTCCCATCTTCCGAACATGCCCGGCACCAGGTCTCACTGATCCCATTTACAGATGAAGAAACTGAGGCCCAGAGGAAGAGGAACTTTGACATCACTGGGCAGTGTGAGCATGTCAGGAGGGGGATCTGAGCTCTGGTCTGGCATGCCCATCTCCTTCCCAGGGCCCTCTCCCTGCCACTGCATCCTCGGAACCCCAGAGCCTCCCCCACTGCCCTGGCATCATTCTCTCCAGATTCTGAGGCACCACCACACCAAACCCTCCCCATTTCTTTCCTTTTTCATCCAACCTACAACTTCTTCACGTCGCCTTCTCCGACTGCGGCATGAGCTCCCGGAGGGCTGGGCCCCCGATTACTTGTCTACATCACTGATCCCAGGGGCTGGCACCCGCTAAATGAAGGCTCGTTCACTCAGAGCGAACTAACAAAGGAGTCTGTGAAATACTTCCTGCCCCTCCTTGTGGAAGGAGCTGCTTTAGTGTCGCTGAGCCACGGAGTGGCTGAGGACTGGGTGGGCAGAGTGCGTCCATGTCAGTCCACACATTGAATTATGGCTTGATCCACAGAAAAGCATCTCCTAGACCTCATCTCCTAGGGCCAGGTGAGCTGACTGGAGCAGCTTTCCTCTGCTGTGGATAACTTCCAGAGAAGTGAGGGGAACTAAGATGTGGGGTGACCTCCCGGGCCTCTTGAAAGGGACCCTGACCAGAATCATTCATCAACCATCTTGGGCACACTGAAGAGGCCACTGGGCTTGAAATCGGAAAGCCCAGACATCAAATCCAGCCTCAGGCCCCGGGGGGGGCTGGTCCCTTAACCTCTGCCTCAGCACTGGCTACACCTTCCACCGTCGCTGCCACCACCAGTACCAGGGAGTCCAATCCAGTGTAATCACTCTCTGGGTCCCTACAATAGGAGCCACTCATCCTCCTCACATGTTCTGACCACAGTTCACCGGCACAGGTGCCCAGGATGCCCCTGCTGGGTCTTACCGTCCAGTCTGCTTAAAAAACTGCTCTTCAAATTCTCTTAAGGCCTTCCGAAGCCTCTTCTTGTCAGCCCTGGTTTCTCGAAGATGATCGAGTAGAACTGGCCTGTGAAAGGTAAAGGCAGAGAGGCCGGTCCTAAGAGATGGGCTTATCAGAACCCCTGCAGCCACCCCAGGCACCCGTCCATCCAATGGACAGATAGACTTAAGATGGCTGCCCACCCCTCATCACCCCAAAGATGACCATCAGGGAGAACAGCAACAAGAGTGACCTCCATATGAGAGGGGCATCCTGGAGAATCGGGGCAGGGAGTGGGAGGAAACTGGCCTGGGAAGGGCCCTCGATGCCAAACAGAAGCCGGGCACCAGGGGCCACGACAACCTCTTAGGGAGGGAGAGACAAGATTTAAAGTGCTTTTGGAAGCTGAACCCAATTGACGAATGGTAAGGCAGCCAGGAAAGAAAGAAAAAAGGAAGCCTGTCCACTGGTCACTTCCTGGATGGAGGCCAGAGAGAGGAGGCCAAGGTTCTAGCCTGGGAGAGACCCTGGTGGTGAGAACGATGGGACCTTCATTTACTCATGGGACCTTTCTAGGCAAGGCAGGAAAGCAGACTGCCCACGACCAAGGAAGGCTTTGCTTCTCACCTATCAGCTGCCCACAGAGGCAGTGGACACAGAGAATGCTGCCTCATAGGATGAGATCGACTACGGTTGGCTCACAAGCCACACTCCAAAACTAACCATCACACTCACAGATGGCCGAGCCCAGGACCCTCCCCCAACCCAGTCAGCTTCCTGGCCAGGCACCCCTGTCTGTCCTTGTCTGGGCTGGTCCCAGAGGTCCTCTTGGCCCAGAAGGGCAGCACTCACATGGTGGCCTCGTGCAGATTGGACATCGAAAGGGCAGGGTGTCTGACATCCTTCTTGGCATCCAAGGACAAGGCCGCAGCAGGTTCGGACTCATTGGGGAAGGGGAGAGGCTCACCCATGGGCAAGCGGGAGGCGGGTGATGAGGAAGGCTGGTGACTGCCCCGGGGACAGTCTTCATCAGAATCTTCTTCCTCCTGCTTAGTACGGGGAAGATGGGAAGATGACCAAGGAACAAGTTACCAGGACAGACATGGTATCCCAGGATACAGGCCGGGCCCGGCCCAGAGGAAGAGCAAAATGAAGGTGGTCTGACTGATCCCTGCTCTGTCCTCATTCATTTTCTGCCAAGTAGGGGGACCCACTGGAACCTCACTCCCATCTCTAGTCTTTGCAGGAGCTGGAACATGAATGAGTGAGGGCTGGGCTGGGCCCTCCCTGAGGGGCTTCCACTTCAGGAAACTGAAATCTCTCTTGGGAGCAGCTGAGTTACCAAAAGTAAGATGGGGGAGGGGGTGGAAATCATGCACACTTTTCAAGGGGCCCCTCTTGGCAAGGCCCACCAAGCCATCGGCCCCAGACCCCAAGTTATGGTCAGAATGAGCCTGGGCCCTCGCATCCTCAGTTCTAGGTTTTGGGTCAGGCAGGCATTTGGTGACAAGCCAGGACTTGGTCTAGACCGGTCCTGTGCCTCCAAACCTGGCACTCTTCTCAACAATTATGATGACCGCTAGTGAACGCCCCCTGGATCCCAGCCTAGAAACACTAGGTAAACTGCCACCAGAGGCACCAAGAGTCAGGAGGTGGGGCACAAGCCTGAGTGATGGGAATAGCATGACTTGTTTTACAGATGAGGAAACTGAGTCCCAGGAGGGTAAAGGGACGTGATCAGTCACAGGTGATAAATGACATGGGCAGAATCGCAACCCACTTCTTTGAACTCCAAAGCCAGGGCTCCTTCCCTCTACTGCCGAGAGCAGCCCTTGACCATCTCCCCCCACTCTCTCAAAGCACTTTTCACCGAAGAAGCGGACACATGTCTGTTCAAATGTCAGACCCTGACGTTTCTTGGTTATTTTGAATCATGCACTGCACAGAGCATTGATTTCTTAGCGGTCACTCAGAGAGAACTTGTCAACATTCTTGGCTTTTCACAATTGATTACTTTCCTCCCAAAATCTTAACAGTAAATGTTAAAAAGACTCCATCCCTGGAGCCCAGCCCGCCCAAATACTGACCCTTGTCGGGGGGGGGGGGGGCTCCCATGGGTTCCCTCTCAGCCCCCGGGCCTAGTCACCCTGCTTCAGTCTGGGCATCTTCCCAATCCCTAAGCAAGGAGAAGACTTACAATGGTGGGGATCAGGGACGGTGCTGACAGAAGCTGCTTGATGATTCTGTAGCGGTCATAGAGGGGCTTGATGAGGCTCTTGTCCTGCTTCATCACCTGAGAAGTGAGACACATGTTACCACTCTCCTGTACACAGGTGTTGTCTGGAACAGCCCTGGGACCCTAAAGCCCATGCTCAGAACCCTGGCCGGCAGCTCATTCATTAGCAGAGGGAGACTGAACAAACTTGCCAAGGTCCTGGTGAGCCAACCTGATGAAAGGGGATGGAAGATGTGAACTTTCAAAGTCTTTCCCTGATATAGGAAGCAGCTGATTGGGTAAATGGAGTCCAAGATATCCATCTTGTTTCACTGTCTTTGCATCCACTTCTCCACTTCATCTTTAGGATCCAGCCTGGGGCATTCCTTTGTTTCTGTATTTTCCTGTTCACTCCCACAGTCCCCTTGTCCTCCAGCCTTTCATCATCTCTCATCCACACCATGGCCTTCTAGCTGCCCCACTTAGGGTAGGGTCTCCTTAAACATGGGGCCAGCACCCTTCCTGAAAAACTAACAAACCAACCCTCCCCATGACCTCTCCACCTAAAGTCCAAACCCTTTCCTTGGCTTTCCCAGGCCTCCAGAATCTGTTCTCTAGGTGACACAGGGGCCACACCAACCAACTCGGACCTTTAAAGGACGGCCACAAGGACAAGTGACTAACTGTTCCATTTCCTTCTGATCTTCATGCTGTTGGACTCATTCAAAGATGACAAAGAGGATACTTCTGTTTCTAGGTGGGGAGGGGAGTCAATGAAAGGAAAGGATTTCTGTGCAGGATCAATTCAAAAATGACCCTTGCCCACCAAGGCAGCAGAGCTGCCCGGTATCTGATGCTCCACTGCCTGGAAATAAAACAGAAAAGCCTAATGGAGAGTGAGATCCCAGCAGAGGAGGGGGAGGGGCCACCTAGCTGCCAAATGAGATGAATCCTGTTCTTGGGCCTAAAAGACCTGGCAGGGACAAAGACATGCCATCCTCACTAGGATCACAGTGGAAAGGGCTATCACTGGAGTCAAGCCCTCATTCTCTTCCAGGCTCTGACATTTCCTTTATGATTCTAGACTAGTCACTGAACTAACCACCTGAGAGCTTCCTCCTCTGGAAAAGGATGGAGCCAGACAAGATGTCCTTAAAGTCCATTCCCACACTAGACTGCTTATCATAAGGTCATTTCAAAGATAACAGAGAAGCAAAAGAGGCCCCTAAAACCTAGAACCCAAATGTTCTCCTAATTTCTTTTTTAAGACCTAGAAAAAAAATGTTCTTTAAAAAGGGAAGAGTCCAGACCAATGACTTTGATCCAGATGCCTGGTAAGATTCCAGTCTCTATTACTAATGAGCCAACTCTTTGGGATCCAGCAAGTCTTTGCCAAGAACAGGTCATGACAGATGAAGGCACTTGATCAATACAGGCTGACTTATTGAATGCATTCCCTTTGGGACAGGGCCGCTACAGTGGCAGGTGAGACGAATGCTACAGGTAGAGTCTGCCTCCTGAACAAGCTGACCAGGTAACAGCTGGTCAAGAGCACAATGAAGAAGCTTCATGCCCACTTGAAAGGAGGTCTTGCGGGCCGGGCCAGGCTCCGGGGGCCTACGCTGTTCTGCACTTTCACCAGCTACTGGGAGGAAAGCCTGCTTTCCCAATTTGTAGATGGATAACGTGCACTGGAAGACAAAGACAGGGTCCAAGAAGGCATCACCGGGCTAACATGATGTGATCCTGTAACAGTAAGATGAAACGGCAAAGGAGCAAAGGTCAAGTCGGAAACCTGAGTTCAAGAAATTCCCTTCACAAGTAAAGCTGGTGGAGTCGGGACGGCAGTGAAGTTTGTCTCCAGCATTTGTGGAGGGCCATGGAAGGGGAACTGGCAGGAGGACATGGCGCCAAGAGCCAGAAATGAGCAGGTGAATCGCACCGCACTCTTCTGGTCAGAGTGCATTTGGATGAGGGATTTCCGTCCTGGCTTTGACATTTAGGCAATGCCCGAACAATGAAGGGTTCAAGCAAGGAGAAGAGAAGGGGAGGAGTGAGCAGAGCTTACCAGGAAGGACCTTGGCTCCAGGAGAGAGCCTTGGCAGAACTAAGGGATGGCTACCCATTGGGGAATAGCTGAGCAAGTAAGTTGTAGTTTGTGTTTGAGACTTACTGTTCTCAAAGAAATCATGAGGGACAGGACTTCAGAAAAGCCTGGGAAGACTTGTGTGAAGAGAGCAGAACCAGAACATTCTGCTCACTAACAAACAGCAACACTGGGGATGGTCAACTACGATGGATGGTCCATTTCACCAGCATGAAAATCAAAGACAATTTTAAAAGACTTGTGATGGAAAAATGCCGTCCTAGCCAGAGAAAGGACTTTGGGGTTGAAATGCAGACCAAAGCTCATTGTCTTCAACTTTTAAAAGCTGTCTTAAAATTTATGCCATTATTTTCTCTCTAATGTTTTCCTTCCTTCATTTCATTTCATTTTCAACTTACTTGCTCAGATATTCCCCAATGGGTAGCCATCCCTTAGTTCTGCCAAGGCTCTCTCCTGGAGCCAAGGTCCTTCCTGGTAAGCTCTGATTCTTCTCTCACAACATGTTTTTTATGTTTAGCATGGTTATAAATGTAGAGTCTATATAAGATTGCTTTCTGTCAGGGGAAGGGGGAGGGAGAAAGATGTAAAGTTCAAAACCTTGAAAAAAAAAGACTGGTAAAAGCTACCATTTCATGTAGTTGAAAAAACAAATAAACAAACTAATTTTTTTTTTAAAAAAAAGAGCCCTTGGCAGCAGTGACCCTCATTCATGATGGTCCCGGACTCTTTGGGAAGGGATGGGCAATGAATGTGAGAGCCGACTGCAGAAGAGGACAGAGCACTACAGACCAACAGATTTACTTTCCTGAGTTGGGCCAAGCTCCACAGGACTGAGTCGACATCAGCAAAGTCAAATCCTCATATCCAGCAAAACTCCCGCCTCCCAAGCAAATCTGATCCAAAAAAAAGCCATCCAAACCCACAGGAAAAACTCAATGCAGAGTAAACCATAGTATATTCACTTTAAAAACTTCTCTTATGTTTTTCTTTCTTCCTCATGGCTTTTTCCCATGGTTCTATTTCTTCTTTTACAACATGACTAATATGGAGATATATTAAACATAAAAGAACCATCAAATCATGTTGCTTACTTCTATGGGGAAGGTGATAGAAAAATGTGGAACACAAAAGCTTGCAAAAGGATGATTCTTGAAAACTATCTTTACATATAATTGGAAAAATAAAATAAAAATACTGTATGACCCGGATAATGTTAATTTGTGGTCTAAGTCAATATGCTGCCCATAAGAATCCATTTCTATTTGAGTCTGACTGCTGTTATATGGGACTGGTCAGAGGGTTGATGGGTGAAGTGGAGTGAAGAATTTGGTAGCACCATTTTTCTATCCAAGAAAGAACCCCTTTGGTTCACTTCCCCAGATAGAATCAAATGACTCTACCTCCCAGCAGAGTGACAGCCTTTCTAGAATAGTCTCAACATCCAGAAGAAATGTCCCCAATTCCCCCAGGGACCCCTAACCTACTGGTGCTTATAAACGAACCCTGGGCATCCTCAGGCTCTGACAGGTGGGATGCCCAAGAAGCCCATTCACTCTCACAGGGTCAGATTCCATATGTTCCCCAGCCTTCAATGACCGATAAATCTTGAAGTGCTGGCGTCGTCCAGGCACTCTGTGAGATACCTTGGCATCTTCCTGGAAAGTCAGGGTCTCTCTCGGCTCCTTCAGCTGCCTGACCAGGGCATCTGGCATCTCTTCCCCAGAGGAATTTGGCTCATTGCCTGCAGCTTCTGGCTTCTCTATCTCTTTGGGCACAGCAGCTTGTTCCTGGTGCAGGACCTGTGGTGGCCTGACTTTGGGCAGACTCCCCTGCTGTTCAGAGAGCTTGAGCTTCAGTTCTGTGGGAAACACTATTGATGAATACATAGAGCCCACCATCAGGTCCAGAATACATAGAGCCCACCATCAGGTCCAAGTCAGCCCAGCCCCCCCCACACACTAGTCAGACCCGACCATGGAAGGGACACCACCTTCCTGAAGCAAGGGGGGAGCTGGTGTAGGCTTTAGCCCCAATACCTCCCTCACCATTTGCACAGGTGCTTGATATTCCTTCCTTCAGACTCTAAGGACTGCTACCCCTTGGAAGAATAATACTTATTGGCCAACATTGGAGAAGCTGGGGAAGGCAGAAGCCTGGAGAGATGCCAGCAGCCAGCAGAGGGGCTGGGCCGAGGCCAGGAATGCCCAAAACAAGTTTGGCTGGCATCACAGCTCTGCCAGTGAGTCGTTCCCCTGCTATGTGACTTCAAATACCAGTCCTTGTAAACACTGTCTAGAATGGGACCTTCAGGATCTCAGAATGCCCTGACAAACCTCGTTTATCGACAATTTCTTTTCCCCCCAAATCATGCTTCTTAATTACAATCTGAAGAGTAAGGGAAGCGGTTAAGCATTTAAATGGATGGCATTAAGGGAGAACAGTAATTACACTGTATTTTCTTTATCAATCAGTGCATCTGATTTTGATTTTTAAAAAAACTTTATTGCTGTGTATTGTTCTTATTCCAAAAACCCTTCTCTATTACAAAAAATGTAGACAAAGTCAACTGACATGCCAACCCGCCTATGTCAAATGGTTCACTCCCCAGCCAGAGTTCCTCTGACATTTCCCCGGTGAGAAGAGGAAGGCACACTTCCTTCTCATTACTTCAAAACGGAGACTGCTTGCTCCATTAATTGGCCACTATTCAGCTATTTTGGTGGAACGGTTTATTAAACCATAGTATCCTTTGTGCCCCAAAATGTCTCCCTCATCCTTTGGAAGGATGCCTGAAATTCCTCCATGATAAACACCATCCTTCAAAAATATCAATACTTCAACTGGCTGTATTGGTAATT
The DNA here is from genome assembly GCF_037893015.1 of Macrotis lagotis. Classification (NCBI taxonomy): domain Eukaryota; kingdom Metazoa; phylum Chordata; class Mammalia; order Peramelemorphia; family Peramelidae; genus Macrotis; species Macrotis lagotis. Next base: position 20,446,064 of record NC_133661.1, read on the forward strand.
CTAGCTCAATACAGTGTAATTATTAGTCCTTGCAACAAAGGCTGAAGAGAAACCATATCATTGAAGAAAAGTAAGCAGAGGAAGGTTTGAAGTTAGTCAATCAACAAGTAATAACACTTACTCTGCTAATTGGTGGCATCGCCAAAAAAAAAGCAACAAAGGCAAAAACATGGAAACAAGGGAAAATCAATATTCATCCACCCTGAGCAAATTCCCTTCAAAGAGCTGTTGGTTTTTTCCTGATAGAAATGAGGCAGGTCGTCCCTTAGCTCTGAGCCGGTCAATAATGGCTCCCCAAGGGGCCCATTCATTTCCCAAGTCGGTGTGCCGCTGCCAGAATGGCTTTGGTGTGAACCAGAGCCCCTTACAGAAAAGAAGTTGGAGCTCAGATGCCCCAGGTTCTACAAGGAGGGGGGGCAGATGCAAAGGCAGAGACCCCGGGGTCACTTTCCTACCCCCCCCCCCCAATGTAAAGGCTGAAGACAAGGTGAGAGTAAATGATGGATGATGGTAATAGCCTGAGGACCCCTTGGAAGCTTCTGGGTGGACTCACGATGTTCCCTACCCTGCCTGCCTCTATACCTACTCTTACCTTTGAGCTGCTTCCGGCCTTTGGCCAGGTCATTCATCCACTTCAGGACTTCAGGGTTAGAAGTCTTGTCTCCATGAGAAGGCTGCAACAGAGAGGGTGAGTCAAGGGTAAAGCTGGGCTGGGGGAATGATCTAATTGAGTCGCTTCTGTGTAAGAGAAACCAGAGAAGAGCAGGCTGCCTGCCTGCCCAGCCCCCAGGGACCACCGTGGTGCTGAGCTGGCTCAGCCCAGACAGAGGGATGAGACATAGGGATCCCTGCCTCCTGGAGCCTTCTGGAGATCCTTATGAAAGGACCCGAGATGGTGAGGGAAGGATGCAAGAGGGAAGAACAACTTGGTGGCTGTGAGGGAGAGCAACAAAGACTGACCACTACAGAGCCTGCTAAGAAGCACCGCGCAAGCTGATGCTAGCCCCCAGCAGAGTCTGGCGAGGCAGACGGCGCCAGCACTGTTATCCTCAATGTGCAGAAGAGGAAACTGAGGCTAGAGGTGAGGGGCCATCCACTAGTACTAACTACTCCAGAGAAGATGAGAACCCAAGTCCTTCCTAGGTCCAGTCCTCTGCCCTGGCCACAAATGAACAGAGAAGGGAGAGACAGAGACAGTGCCACTTTGCTTCATGAAGCCTTACCCGGTATTTCTTTTCTTGCTCAAACTTTTCCTCAAATTTCCTGATTTTCCGTTTGAGGCTCTGGATGTGCTTGGTCAGCTGGGTCACTGTCTGGGGCCCTTTCCCATCCTCGCATCTTGAAGAACTCCTCGGCCTGCACAGAGGACAGGGGCATAAGCTGGCGAGGCGGTTTTCCAAAAGCTGGACCTTCCCAAACAAGGTCGACCAGAAGACCGAGGTTCCTGAGTCAGCGACTGAGGTTCCTGAGTCAGCGAGACCCCAATGGCCAGACTCTCTAGGCTGCTTGGCTGCTCTATCATGGATTATGGCCAGCATTTGAGGGCATCTTGGGGCAGCCCTAAGCACCTGCATGCTGACCCCAGGACCTCCCAGCTCCTCTGGGAGGCACCATACAGTGCATCTACGTCTCCTATGTTCTCAGGGACTGCTGCTGTCATCTTAGGAATCTCCCCGATGGAATGTTCTGCCAGGTTACAACAGTCCCCCCAACCAGGGCAGAGGGACGTCTCCTGAGCCTTCCTTATCAGAAATGATCCCCATAAACATCAAGAGATGGAAAGGGAGGATAGACAAGCCGAGAGAGTGGTGCCGACAGCAACCAAGGGAAGCAGACTGTTCAGATACATGGATTAAGGTCATGCAGCCCAAGGAGCCAGATATTTCCGTCTTTCCTGTTGACCTGAGCCCTGCTGGGATCTGACTTGGGGTCCATGGGAAAGGGTCTGTTGGACCAAAACAGAACATTCTGTTTCTAAAAGATCAATGAACTTCCTTGGAAGCATTTCCAAAGTGGCAGGAACAGATTCCCCCATTGAAGTCAGAGGTCATGTGCCTTGTCCTATCCTTTGCCAATCACAGCCATCAGGGAAATTCAGCTCTAAATACAGCATGGGGAAAGGGGAGGACAACCCAGGGCTGCCAGTCAGTCCTTACATCATGAACTGTTGAGCACTGGGCGGAGAAGGGGCAGATTCAGGGTCAAGATTAAATCTCTGGCTTTGGCTAAAGAGGGAGCAGCGTGGGGACAGAAGGGGGTGATCTCCATCCGTGATGTGGCGCAGCAAGCGACTGGTCCCTGTGGCCGGCAGGTCCTCAGCACCACCGTCAGCCTCATGATGCCAGTCTTGGCCACTGGGTGTGGGGTCTGGGAAGATAAAAAGGCAGGTTACTGACCTGAACCTGGAGGAGGAAGGCCGAGATCCACAGTATGATGGTGTGTTCTTGTGGGCATTTGTCTTGGGGGTGCTGAAGGCTGCTAGTGCCCCCCAAAACCTGGGGGAGGTAGGCTGACGAAAAAAGTCTCCATCCCCAGCTCACTGAGAGGAAAACCAAGGCCCAGAGGCCTCAAAGTCACAACCATATCCTCTCCTTGCCCTCTCTCCTCTCTCCCTCTTTCCCCACCTCTCTCTCTCTCTCTCTCTGTATGGGGCAGGGGGGGCAACATGGGAACCCAGATCCTCTGGCTCCAAATCCAAGACTGTGGAGCCTATCATCATTTTAGCAATGAGGAAACTGTGGCACAGGGCGAGTAAGGGACCCATCCAGGGTCACACAGCTAGCAGAGGCACAGTCTGAGCCCAGGTCCCCAGACTAGGCCTTATTGGCTTCAATGCCGATACCTGCCCACCCTCACTGTTTCTGCTGGGGTCTGGAGGCAGAGGGAGCAGCCCAGGCCCTCGTGGAAGGAAGGATGAAGTCCCTTAAAGGAGCAGACACTGGACCCATCCCCATGCCAGGCTGTCGAGCAGGGCCCCCTTGGGCCAGGGTTCACCCCGATCCCCAAACTGATGGGCCTTGCATTCAGATGAGATGGTAATGTAACTTAGGGAACAGAGCCATTGGGCATCCAGAAGGTAAAAATGCCAGCCCGGCAGCTAGCATGACAGACTTGGGGCCGGCCTGCCAAGTCCACCCATACCACCCAATCACCAACTGACCACACTTATGAAGCTCCATGATGAGTCAAACACCAAAGACACAAGGAGAAAGGAGATGATCCCACAGTAGAGCTTGTACTTTTGCCATGTTGTTTGCCTGGCCTCTCTGCCATTGGCCTGAGGTCCAGGGGGTACAGCCTGTCACTGGGAGCTCCAGAGAGGAGATACGGGCTGGGCCATTCTTGGCAAATTAAGGGAGAGTAGGCAGTGCCCGAGGCCTGACCAGTGTGTGAACATGGACGAGTCACTTCGTCTGCTCCATCACATCCCTCCTCTGCCTTGCTCTCTACATCAATTGTACTCTTCTCTGATGCCAAGGTTCAGCATTAGCCCACCCACCCACCTCCCCACACTCGCCTCTCAACTCTCCTGCCCATGCTTGCAATTTTAGTCAAGGACCCTTTTGTCCTCTCTTGGCAGGAACATGGGCTTTAACCTCGAAGTCACCTCCTACCTCCACACCTTTGTATAAACCAGATCATGCTCCCCCCCCCCCCCAGCCCTGGCCTCTCCTCTATCCTGAAGAACCTCCATCCTCCCTTCTTTGTCCTCACTTCATGCCCCCTCCTCCATGAAGCCTTCCCGATGAGCTCCAGTGGCATCACCCTTCCCCCATTTAGCTACGGACATGCTGCATCTAGTCCACCCCCAACTGCTGCCATTTGGATGGAAGCTTCCTAGGGGTAGGGATTGGTTAGACTTGCCTCTCTAGCCCTTGAACCCAGAACATTGCTGGGCTCATTGATTTCTGATCCAGAAGGAACTGCCTCTCTTAATGGTCCCTGGAACCTTCCTCTAGGAGTGGGTTCACACCTGCCCTACCAAGGAGCAAGCTTTCCTAATATCTCTCCATTGCTAGTGCTCCCTCCATGGCTCAGTATGTACTCGTGGATCTGGTGCATTCCCACCCGTTTTACCTGGCACCCCCTCCACTGAGGGGTGAACCCCAGGGGGCCTTCTACAGCTCCCAGGGTGGGATCAGTGACTCAATTTCCTGGTCAGATTGAAGAGAAGTTGCCTAACCAAGCTCCAGTATCACACGGCATCTTCAGAGCTCAGGCCCTGGGCTCCCATGGAGCAGGGTGGCCACAAGGGCTGATGTTTGTCTTTTGTACTCCATTTTGGAAGACCACATCAGGGCAGTGATGCCATGACAAGCACATGAATGGATGTGAGGAGGTGTTGTGCTAAGTCACCAGCCTCATCTTCTCCTCCAGAGTCTTCTGGCCCAGTGACCAGATATGAATCAGGAAGTGACTTGCCCAGGGTCACACAGCTAGTGTCTGAGAATGGATTTGAAGTCAGCTCCTCCTGATGTCAGGGCTGGGGTTCTACTATCAAGCTGCAGGATGAATCCCAAGCTGGGAAAATCCTTCCCTGGAGGTTGTCAAGATATTGGGCACGTTTCACTCCACTGGAGTTCTCAGTCTCCTTGGCAAAATGACTACCTCAGAGAAGAGATCTGGCCCCAGGATGGAGCTCTGAGATTATCGGGTTAAAGTCTCTACAGAAGAAGAAACTGATCTGCCCCAGATTCATGGGGCAAATTCATGGTAAAAAAAAAAAAATAAAAAAATAATGACCCTCCTATTTTTGCTAAACTGGACAATCCCTTCAGCCCAAACCAAGGAAACCAAAGTCCCATGTGCATAGAGCAGGCACTATCTGGCCTTCCCTTCCCCACCTCCCAGCATCCTCCCCTCCCTGAGCTACCCCTCCTCCTCCTCCTCCCTGGAACCTTCCAGCCCCTCTTTCTCAAGTTGTCTTCTTCCATTGGAATGTAAGCTCCTTAAGGGGAGGGTCTGTTCTATTTGTATCTTGGTACAATGTCTGCAACAGAATGAATGAATGCTTAATGAATCATTAAATGAGTAATAATAAAGTGTAGAGTGAATAAATTTCTTAATAAGCTGTCCATCTATCTATCCATCCATCCATCTGTTCATCTGTCCATCCATCCATCATGTCTGATCATCTGTCCATCCATCCATCCATTATCCATCTGTCTGTTCATCTGTCCATCCATCTATCCAACTCATCAATGTTAAAGCCAGACCATCAACTGGGGAATGATTGAACAAACTCTGGTCCATGAAAATGATGGAACCTTAGTGTTCTGTGAGAAATCATGAGTAGTGAACTTCAGAAAAGCCTGGAAAGACTTTGTGACCTTATGCTGAGTGAAGAGGGCAGAGCCAGGAGAATGTTGAACACACCAAGAGCAAGGTTGTGAGGGGATCAATTATGGTAGATGTGGTTCCTCCCAGCTGTTCAGTGATCAAGCACAATAGTACAAGATTTGTGATGGAAAATGCCATCTGAATGCAGAGCAAAGCTTATTATTTTCACTTTTTACAACTTTTGGTGTGGTTCTTTTTCCTTTTTCTCATGTTTTTTCCCCTTTAGTTCCAGATTCTTCTTTTACAACATGATGAATATGGAAATATGCTAAATGTGACTGTATGTATATAATCTATATCGGATTATTCATGTCATAGGAGGAAGAAAGAAAGTGGAAGTAGAATACAAAAAGATGAATGTTGAAAACTGTCTTTGCATGTACTTGGAGAAATAAAATAAAATAACCTTTTAAAAATGTTAAAGCTAGGAAGTAACTCCTGTGATCCTCAGGTAGAACCCTAGGCTTTTTGGATAAAGGCCAGATCAGAGGGTAGAAGGCCTGGACTAAATTTCTGAATTAGAGTTGGAGTTGACCACCTTCTGTCACTGAGACGGGTCACTTTCCCTTTCTCATCCGGCTTTCCTTGATTCTCAGACCTCCCTTCCTGAGTCATTCATAAAAATATTAAATAGAGACAAGACCATGGAGAGAGTCCTGGGGACCTCCAATGAAGACATTCTATAAAGTAGAATGCTTCGGGTCAGTGGCCCAGCTTCGGCCAGGTCTCAAGAGGACTGCCTCTCAGGCCATTCCCTCCACCCTGGCATCAGATTCCATAAGGGACTCTTGTCAAACGCCTCACTGGAATACACAACCTTTGACCAATGAACTAGGCTGCAAACCCCTTCAAGAAAGGAAACTATCTGCAATCACTTCCTTTTCTAAAAGCTTAAGAGCAATCTGACCCTTCACTGTCCACTCTAAAACGGTACCAGGAGGCAGGGTCCAGCCCAACAGCCAGAAGCTAACGCATCCTCCTCTGGAGTCTAGAAATCAGTTGATGTTTGTCCTTCCCCCCCAACCCCCACCCCAAGCCTGGTTCATTTCTCATAATTCCCCCTAAAGTCGCTATCCGAGGCTTACCAGTCCCACCAAGAGCTCTGGCTCCTAGGCTTTGTGAAGACAAAACATTCAACTGTTTGCTTTGGCTGTGTCTTGACCGGTTGCTCTCCGATCATGTAGACACAGGCTGATAAGAGCTCCAAGCTCCTGGCTTAGAGAAGCAGAGCAAAACCTCCATCTCTCCTCACTTTGCTTTTGTGTCTGGTAAATTTAATTTCTAGTTTCATGTCTGATATTTTGTCTGGCTTGCGTCTGATAGATTTAATTTCTAGTTTCATCTTTTCACGTTCCTTATAACAAAATGAACATGAAATCCTCCTTATGAGCTCTTTCCCTTGGACACACTCAGCCCAAAGAGGCCCTTCTTCCAAGGTCCCTCCAGGACTGTGGGCAGCGGCTCCAGAACTGGATCAACTGGCAAGGATTCACCTGGCATTCCCAATAACCATTTGGTGTGCCAGTGCTATGCTAACAAGAATTGGGCACAAGAAAAGAACCCAGGACACAGCAGGCTCTCAGGCATAGGGCCCGGAGTCAGGAAGACCCCTTTTCAGGAGTTCAAATCCAGTCTCATTCACTAGCTGTGTGACCTTGGGCAAGTCACTGTATCCTGTGTGCCTCAGTTTCCTTATCTGTCAAATGAGCTGGAACCAGAAATGGCCAACCCCTCCAGGATCTCTGTCCAGACAACAGCAAATGGGGTCACGAAGAATCAGAAATGACTAAAAAGTATCTAGATATGCCAGGCGGGCACCTGCTCTGAAGAACTGGGGACACAAAGGAAATGCCTTGGGTTTAATAGACACCCAGTAGATACTTGTTAATTGTTAACTTGGTGTCAGAAAGATTTGGGTTCAAATCACACCTTGAAAATTATAGCCTTCTACACCTCAGTTTCCTTATCTGTCCCAGCAAGATGGTGCAGTGTCCATGGATCCCAAGAGACCTGGGTTTAAACCTGCTTCAGATAGCTACTAAGCTGCATCCTACTGGACAAGGTGGGAGTCTCCCTAGGCCTCAGTTTCCTCATCTGTAAAATGGGGATGATGAACGTGCTTCACAGGGTTGCAGCGAGAACCAGACAGGACCTGTGTGAAGCGCTCTGTAAGCTTCCAACCTCTAGGCAAGTGTGGCTGTGTCTGCGGGGAGGGACGCTGAACGGCCTCTGAGTCAGCAACCTTTAGTTAAACTTTCAAAAAGACTGCAGTATAAGTCTCAGTCAAAGGATGTTTAAAAAAAAAAGCAACCACCAAATGAAGCTCCACCAGGATCGGGAAAAGCATTTGATCAGAGATGGGAAATTGGTTAATGGATGAAAGGCCACAACGGAGTGTTAAGTTAAGCAAACATTTCTCTAACAGAAGAGTTGGGACTTCTCTGGCCCAACAATCTCCCCCCTCCCCCCGATTAGTCCTGGGACCAGTCTGATCTCACAATTTCTTGAGTCGTGGAGAAGGGATGGCATCCTTGGAAGATGTGAGTGAAGTAAGCTTTTCTAAGCAGTGAAATGCCCAGAAGGAGGGACAGACACTGGCCCAGAAGAGGAACTCGCTGACTGTCCTGCCTGGCCTTGGACAGCTCAGCACCAGGTCAGAAGCTTCACTGCGAGCAAGGGATCTGGGAGAAGCCTCCATGCACGGCCCTCTTCAACATTCCCAACAAGGGCCCAGCCAGCCTCTGCATGAAGACCTCAGGGAGGAAGGAAGCTGGACACCTCTGAAGAGGATTTTCTGAAGGCATATGGAGGATTTTACATTTCCCTCTCTCTCAAATTTCACTCTGCTAAGCCTGATAATTAAGAAACCCACTGGCTTTTTCTTTTTCAATTCTGCCTTTGACATCCAATATATTAGCTACTCTTTCCTTCTTCTGGTTATCTGTCTTTATCCAAACAGTAAAGTGATCCTAGTCACTGAAGGTCATCCCTTTGTAGCATTGTTATGGCCCAAAAAGAAGGAAGAAAAAATCCTTGGCATTCACAAGTATTCTGGAATAATCTAGAAAAAAGAATAACTGTGGCTCTCCCCATGTGGAATGGACTGTCTCCTTTTTGTGACAGCCCTTCAAATGGGGCCCAAAGACTAGAGAAGGAACATAAATGGTCAACTCAAGTGATTACAAGTCAGTGTCTTTGGCCTAGAATGATAAGGGCGAGAAGAGGAGGTGATCAGTTCATAAAATCAGTTAAGCCACAGGATGAGCACCATCAACCCCCAAACCCTAAAATGCAAAAGCCGTGAGAACTCAGAAAGCCCCATTCTCGCCCAAATAAAAGCACAAGGAACCTGATCTCTCAAGGAATGGGAGGAGCTGAAGATGGGGAAGATTCCCATCTAAAGAAGATGGGGAGGGGGGTCCTGAGTGAAACCACAGGGGACAATGACCCTCCCTGAGCCACCAACTCCTGGGGCTGCTGTAGAGTCCGAGCTCTGGCCTGGCTGGTAAGCACAGACTCCCCGTGGGGGTGTTCCTTCCCCCGAGCGCAGCTCTAAATAGCATTCCTGTTCTGTTTCCCCTTCCACAGCAGCGTCATACATCGTCACCAATGTGCCCCAGAGCCATTCATTCCAACTGTCAATGACAGTCCAGCCACTTAGAGAAAATCTTGCCCCAATTACAGTGTCTACGTTTTTCAAGGCTGTTTATAGATGGCAAGTCTGGGACTGCTCTACGGGGCTTCTAGATACCTATTCTTTCTATCTGCTACCAGTCACTCCCCAGAATTTGTTCCTTTTGGTTTTAACCGCAGAAATAAGTTTGATCTTTGCCCCCTGGTCAACCCCTACCCCTGGAATAGCAACCAAACTACACTGATCTATTGGAAAAGGTGAGTCAAACAGATCTGGGATCAAATTCTCTTTCATACATGCAAGTACCATGAGGCTTAGAAGCAAACCCTCAGTTTCCAAATCTTCTGGAGGAAACACTAATGCTCTTAGGACCCCCTGTCAGGGTTGTTGAGGTCCAGTCACACAGGAAGGGTGGGTAGGTCGTGACTGGTCCTTAGGGCCAGTCTCTTGACTCTAGACCCATAGCTGGCCCAACTGGTGTAAAGATGGCAGAAGTCCCAACCCAAGAATGGTGAACACGGGGATCTTACAGCTAACTCGACAATCATCTGAATGCCCTGTGTGGACAAGGCCTGGAAGTAGGGAGAGAGTGGCTTTTCCTTTTAGTAGTGACTCTAAGTCAAGAAAAAATGTTTTTCTTTGGTTCTCCCGGTCCATTGTACTGTCCCCAACCCTGCAGCCCTCCTTGGTCACAGTCCAGGACAGGGGTAACTAGACTATTCAATAATATGGCAGAAAGGAGCCAAGCTCTGAGAGAAAACACCAGAGAAAAATTATTATTAATCCAGTGAATAGGGGAAAGCTTCATGAAGGAGACAGCTTTGAATTGGATTTTAAAGGGCAAGCAGGACTTTAAGGGTAAGAAAAGGGAGGAGTGAGTACTTCTAGGTACAGTGCATATCACAAATAGGTGCCCTTTTATCCGTTCCTTCATCCATGCAATCCCCCGTTCATTCTTTCCTCCATTCTTTCATTGGTTTCAGTCATTTTTGAATCTTCATGACCCCATGTGAGGTCTTCTGGGCAAAGACACTGGAATGGTACAGTTTCCTTCTCCAGCTCATTTGAAAGATGAGGACACTGAGGCAAACAGAATTAAGCGACTTACCCAGGGTCAGCAAACTATTAAGTGTGTAATAAGGCCAAATAGAAACTAAGGTCTTCCTAACAACAAGCCTGATGGCCTATCCACTGCACCACCTAGCTGTCCCATGCATCTGTCCATTCATCCATCCATTCATTCGAGAACTACTAAATACTGACTGTGCTGAGAGCCCTACGAAAGAGGCCAAGTCTACACAGGACTCAGTGCAGCCCCTGCTCTCATCAAGATTTGCCTGGTGTCAAATGAGCCATGATCATGATAATTCACAACTTACAATGTTGGACTATTCCAATGCTCCAAGATGTTGATGGTTTTCAGCATGGGGCGCTCCTTCCCCTGATGTAGGTTGCGGACCCTCCACGAGTAAGCAATCTCTGAACTGCTGCGGCCAAGAGACCCAATAA